>NC_053032.1:12040378-12343409 GCF_016746235.2 Drosophila teissieri
TGTGTTGTGTATTTAAATTAAATTGCGAACAAACAAGCACCAAAATAATGGCAACCATTCTGAAATTGATGGCAACAGAATGTATCAAAATACAAACTGAAGTTATGCGGATCTGTGTCGGTTGCAAATTTGGAAAGTCCTTGACTTCGACAAGGACCTTCTGCCAGGCAATCTCAAATATGCAATCTCTTTTCACTAATCCAATTGAACTCGCACAAAGCATCAGTTTTTACAAATGTTTGTTCTGGAATCAAACGTAGTCAGAATTCCATTTTGCAGACAATTAAAAAAGGCTAAGAAGCAGTAATGTGGAAGTACTCTCGGCAGTTTCGGTTTGCTGAGCTTTATAAAAAGAATTCAAATGTTTTAAATTTACAATTTACAAAATCGAATGAAGTAACACTATAAATCCATTAATTAAGAGACGAACCCGTAAACCGCAACAAGATCCTTTCATTATTCAGTGCACATGGTCCATGCATGTTTTGACCCTCCGTCTGATTGCGAATGTGTTTCGCCAGGGCCAATTAGATACTTTATATCTTCGGCAGGACACGGCCCAATATTTCGATGGCAAAACAGTGCGAAACACTGCACTGGACTGCAGCAAAATGATGCAGTGCCTGCTAATTGAAGTCAACTAATTTGCATTGCAGATGGCAGCAACATGGAAAAGGCATGAACATATCCTGCGTTCGGATGATACTGGACCGCGGCTTATTTACGTGCCATTAGACGGCAGCGAGTACGTGCCTGCGAAAGGTCCTGCAAAAATCCGCAACTCACAGCGAAGAGCGAGCCAAATTGAGTTTGACAGACCGCAGAGCACAATTAAAATCAATTAGCTACGCGCATCGAATTACAAATTGATTTATTTATGATGTTTCCAACCCAGCCACAATCGCCGCTGGTTGGTGGTTGATCCCGATTCCTGATTCCTGATGCCTGATTTCTCATTCCCGCTTCCTGACTCCCGATTCCCGTTCTCGATTCCCGTTCCCCATTGCCCAGTGCTTGCTATACACGCTCGCCGGAGGTCTCTGTTTGCCTTTCTCATGATATCCTGCGTTATCCTCCCGACCTGCGTGTCGCAGGATGTCAAGTGTGCATTTCAAATGGCCAACTAACGCTGTTGTCGCGTCATCGCTTCACCGTCACTGGAATCCCGATCCCAGTTCCCCGTCGCAGATCCCCCTGGCTGTCACTCCGGCAAAAAGCAGACATTGCACTGGCCAGCAGCGTAAATTGATTCCATTGATTCGCGCTCAAATTTATAGTTACCCAGCGCCCGCGGGACTGTCACTTGACTTTCGCTTTAGCCTCATCGAGCTGGGCTTAGAGAGTACGCCGTGCGAAAATCACACTGGGAAGATTTTTCGCACACAATATTTACACTCCAGTATGGGGTGGGCTACTCCTACTGCTGCACTTGAAGTGACTACAGTAGGCAGCAGTAACAGTGCATATCTGAGGTCCAATAAGAATATGTATAGATTAGATAGTTTCCCTTTTAATCGGCAGTGCACGGGTTTTGAGCTTCATTCAGGTGTCCCAGTGGGGTTTTCGCGAACACAAGTAGACGCGATACACACGGCGGATGTGCGATATTCATCGCCGCTTGATGGCAATATTTGTGCTGACGAAAAGAGTTGCAAGCGCACGGAGCGTGATTAACGAAAATGTGCATTAAGTGTGCATGAATGCTCTGATTAATAGAGCAAGGACTCGCCTCGGACCGCATTAAAGCTGCCGCCGAGCAAATTTGCAATCACTTAAAGCAAAACGCAAATGAGGCAGCATGAGTGCACAATAAATACGAGAAGTGACAATGCAGCGCCGATAATCGATGTGGTCCAGTCTCTGTGCTTTCTGCCATCCGGTGGCCCGGGGAGATTTGGCACGCCTCGAACTCATTTAAATTCGCAGTGAACAGTGAACAGTGAGCAGTGAACAGTGCAAGTTGGCCTGTTGGCCTGCTTTTTATCACAAATGCGAGTAAGCACGATGCAGTAGGGACGTAGTGCAAATAAATAAATGCGAGACCGAACTCCCACATCTGTTTCCTCAGCGGCAGATGTGACACTTTTCACATAACTGCAAATGGGCGAAATGCGGGACCTCAATGCCAGATGGACATCTTCATTCGGAATTGCCTGCTCCGAGGAGGATGGGCTTCCAAGGGCCCAGGACATCGCGCACTGGACATGGACAATTTACAATGGACGGGGGACATGAAGACTTATTAAGAAAAGTGTTGCAGCCTCATGAATAAACAGTGCAATGAGATGTGATGCGATACGATGCCTTCGAGCGGACTGAAAGCCAGTTGCCAGTTGCCAGTTGTCAGTTGGCAATTCCTTGAGTGCCGTTCACAATGCATTGCAATGGGTCGAAAAGGAAGTTCGCCTTAATGTGTTATATATATATGATACATATATGATAAAAGTAAGAAATGAAAGGGCTCGGCGCGAACTGCAGCAGCTGGCTACATGTGGATGACGTCAGTCCTGAAGAATTGTTACATATACCTATATGGTCTTGGGGACATTTTGCAATATTCAACTCTTGCATAGAGCCCTCTTTTTTCGACAGTGTATGCAAGCCCCTTTTGCATTCCTTAACACGAAAAGGTAAGCCTTGCAAACTCCTTCTAGCCCAATTTCGCACTCGGGCCTGGGAAAAAAGGGTTCATTAAATTAACATTTAACATTTTAGATTTTCGGGCCGAGCTAAAAACTTCGACCGGAGCTGCCTCGTTTATGCAAAGTGTCGCCTTATTGAATTTGCGCTGGACAACTTTTGTCATCGCCGGACAAGTGCTCCAAATGAGTGTGGAAAAGTTTGGCCAAATTCCGGGACTTCGGGACTCGGGGACTTCAGGACTACAGACTCCAGGACTCCAGGACCCCGAGAATGCAGGACTCCTCCGAGCCGGACTGGTCAATGATCTCTAAGCACCGGGGAGCATCACACACGACACAGAACTGGATTTGGAGTAGGAGTTGCTATTATATATGTACATATATCTGGGCGGGAGATACTTGGACACGCGCACGCCTTCGTGTAATAAACTTCAAAAAATAATTTCGGCAACGTCTACAACGACAACTGAAACTTGACACTTTGCAAAGAAAGTTTCTGTGGCCTGAGTGTTGTGAGGAAACTGGGGGAAAAGCGGATGGGGCAAGGGGCGGGGTGCGGGGAAAGTGTGTGGCATGGGCAGTGACAGCTTAATTTAATTTGCGCACAAATTTCCAAACTTGTGAGTTATCGAAATTTTCACATAGTTGTAATGAATTATGCAGCAGCACTTCAAGCCAAGGATGACTGTTGCAAACTTTCTATATACTCGTATAGCATGGCATACGTTTATAATTTAATTTGCTGATACTCGTATAGAAATCCGGAATTCGACTGCTTAAAAATCCAATTACTGGTGACAGTGGTCTCGCATGCCAATGCCAATCATCATAAAGCAGTTTTGGGCCCATTCCCAAGTTCCCAAGTGCCCATGCCCATACCCATACCCATGCCCATCAAATCAGATCGAATTAAGCCGTGGAGAGACGGATAGCAACTCGAGGGAGTTCGCCGCTGCCAGTTCGCACGATTCGGAAAGACAACAAGAAAACTTTTAATCCATATTAAATGAACTTTTCTGCACAATTTTCATCAAATTTATTTTGTATTTATTTACACTTTTGTTTGGTTTTTCATTCGTCGCCTCTCGCACACTGCAGCAAGAGCACCGAGGACGAAACTTTTGTCATAAAATTTGTTTTTATGTGCCCTGCTTGCGGGGAGGACTTCTTTATATGTATGCCAACTAAACCAGAGCCAGCAAATGCCTCACGTTCTTCATTATTTCCATCGAATAGCTCCGAAATTGTTTGGCTTTTTATTAGTTTTCGCTCCAGTTTGGGGAGTATTAAGGGATTGTTTTTCCATTTCCCCGGAAAGCTCAAAATTTAATAACTCGTCTCGCTTTGACTATCCACTTGCTTTGGCAACTATTTGTGCACTAATTTAATTTTAATGATTTCTGTGCTCGGGCCACAAAACAAACAAATTACGGCAAACTACTTTGGGAACAAACTTTCGGCTTAATTCGGCGAATGCAAAAACGAACAACAAATTCGCGTCCTCGTAAAAATGCAACAAACTAAAGTCGTTGAACTTGTGCGCAATGGCCAACAAGTTGCAGTTCTCCTTAAAGTTGCAACTGCTCCTCTTGCAGTTGCAGTTGCAGTTGCCAAAGTCTAAGTTAAAGTTAATTGTATGAAACTTAAGTGGACACTTAACGCAATTTCCGGCTGAAAGTAAGTCAGAAAGAAACAAACAACTTTTTGCCCCAAGATTTTGTTGCAATGTTTCGCGAGGCAGCACTTGCCCATATTGCACATACGCAGATATATGTATGTACATAGAGACACAAATGTATTTGTAAGCCTCCTGGTCAGTTAAGGCCCAATAAATTTGCATCTCTTGCAGAAACATTTTGCACTTGAAGCGTTAAATAAAATAAATAGCTCCAGCCAGTCCAAATGCTTAAATGCTTTGGGCCCTGAATACGAGAATATCCGTAATATGCAACACCGACAATGCCAAAACACCCAGATATATGTTATGTGTGTATATCTGTATGTGGACAAACACATGTTACAAGCAGCTGCAGTGTCCAGTTGTTTATGGCTGCGGCTTTGATAGCAGCGGGGTTGCGAAAGGGGAAGGGGAACAGGAAGGGGAAGGGGCGGGAAAGTGACCGGGTCATAGGTCCATTGACAAGGTTTTGTTTGGCCTGCCTTGGCTTTTGTTTTATGGCCTATGCGCCTGCCGGGCAATAAATTTATAGAATATTTAATATGCATATTTGCAAATAAATGATTTATGCCTGCTAGGTGTGTGAGTTGGCTTAAGTGCGTCTACATATGTTTGCCAGTCCCACACTTGCTGCCCATGTTGTTGCCCATGGAATCCGGCTTCTGTTTCGATTTAGTTGCAAATTTGGTGACTGCACTGGGGAAAATACAGCAGTAGAATGGAATGGATAAAATATAGAAAGTTCGCCAATTGGAATGGATAAAATATAGAAAGTTCGCCAATTCGTACGAGCATTTGTTATAACAAAAACAGCATCAAAATAGTGAAGCCATTCTTGAGTGAAGCTACTCTTGATTACAGGATAGGTCTTGGACTATAGAAATATGAGTGTTATATCCCTTGCTCAACCGAAAGAGCTTCTGAACTCCAGGCGGCCATCAGCCACATATTGCTAGGACATTCGCGAGTCCTGAATCCAGTCAGTCCCATCTCCGAGGCACAAGTAGATGCACAAGCAAGTTGTACAAAGTTTACACAAAGTAATTTGTATGCACTGCAATTGAAATTCTTTTGTACTACAAAATGAATTCTTTTTGTTTGCGTTTTGGCCCCAACTGCGAGAAATGGTGAGGGGGCGACCGAGAAAATCGCGCAGCACAAAAACCTCGGCAAACTAGTTGAAAAATTTGCTTTTGAGCAGAACTTCAAACTAATGAAGTGGAAGTCGACTAGCCAACTGCGTCTGGGCCTTGCATCCGTCCGACTGCCGGCTACTGAAACTAAAACGAATACAAATTAAATAAAATAGAATTTCTGCTTTTGCCATTTTGCTAATTTGCATGCAAATTTTTTTGGTTGGGCACGAGCTTGTATCTTTCCACTTCCACACGGGGAATGCATCTCAGATTGATTTGCTTTTGACACCACACCGCCGCTCCTTTCCCTTCCCCTTTCCTCTTCCCAGCCCCCGAAAAACAGGAATTTGATTTCACAAAGGGGAAAATCAATTGTTGTGGGACTGCACGTACTCGTTTTTCTTCGATTGACTCACTTAGTTTCCTTAATCTGGTTCAATAAGTCTCTGGTCGGGTCGGACCGCCTTCAATTTGTATAATTAAAATGCAAATTGCTGTATGGCCATCAAGCTGGCCATTCGGGGGAATGAGGAGCAAATTAAATTTATGAAAATCATCGTCGAGAGGTTTCGGCAGTCCTGTGGCCACAGCTCATTAAAGTTCGGAGTGTCCTGGCGGTCAGACAAAATTTTCGTCGCCTTTGACATTTGCCCTTGTCGTAAAATTATGAATCTAGAGCAGATTATCTCTATTCAAATTGTATCACAGCTATATTGTTAACCAACTATCGTTACAAAATATTTAAAATTGTTGTATTAACGTTACAAACCATTCTTATTACGGTGAAGAATTTAATCTTATTTTACAAATACAGCTTCCTTACAGTTGATTAGATTAAAAACGCTGCGTTTGTGTTGTTAATTTAAAAGATAAAATATTAAGATAAAATATTAAGTTAGCTCCAAGTTCTCCAATTCTCTCCACCACTGTGCACCTTGTGGCAGGGCCACGTTAGTCGCGTGTTTTTATTTAATTTAGCATATTATGCTCCCCTTCATGTCGGTTGGGTACTTCGGGGGCGGCTTATGCTGCTGCCACGCCCCCTTGCCCTTTTGGCGACGACAAAGTGTACTTCGCTAATTTTTGGCGTGGCTCAGCCGAAAGCTTTTAACATAATTAGTTTCAACTTTTCTGACCACGTTTCGTTTTCGTTTTTGTCCGTTGGCCTGGTTAGTGTTGCGTTGCACACTCAATTGTTGTGATATGTTTTCCGGCGGGGTGATCCGGCTTCGGTGATTAAACAGCGGCCATTTCCATAAACTAGCAACAGTTTCAATTAAAGAGAGAGCCGCACTCGCCACCGGAAGAGGAAGTCGATGCTCCGCTCACAGAATTCGCAAACAGCCGCCGGGGATAATCGTCAAATAACACATTAGTTATCGAGGGCAAACAAAGTCCGGCTTTTTGTCGGCTTTTCGAGTATATGGGTTTCGATCCAACTACGCTGGTTTTGCAAGCGTGCTGTTTTTAATGCCAGATAGCCTCGTAAATTCAGTTTTTAAATTAAATGGCAAGCAAATATCAAAGGGTTAATATCGGTGTTTGCAAGGGTCGCTGGTACACTAAAGAAACGTTGCTTGGTTTTATAATTAAGTCAAATGTAATAAAAAGGTATACCAGTCGATTGTAAAAATTACATTTTCTCAAATTAATAATGTGCTGTTAAGGCTATTAGCTATTGAAATAGTTTTAGAACTAATTGACATAGGCCTTTCTAGATTTTCCCAGTGTAGCTCTACTGAACTTATTTGTGTGCGAGGGCCGAGGTCTTTATCGGTTTTCAATCCTTTTCCCGGGGTTCCGGACACATAAAGATTTTATTAGTTGGCACGTGTTAACACGAACGGGTGTCCATGGATTTCGGACTAAGTCTGGGTATTGAACTGATTTAGATCCTGCCCCGAACAGGGCTCGTAGTGAATTAATAAAGTTAGACACATGAGGAGTCGGTTTTCCAGGACGAGTTGTCGACTTTGTCTGCCAAGCGAAGCGCTGGAGACGCCACAAGCCAAGTGACAAGACAGCTGCGAGACTTGTCAGCCCAGCCGAGGAATGCAATCTTGGCAGATATTAATACTCGGCAATAAACACTTTGACTTGGTTTTGCGCACTTGCCTCACCTTCGACCTGCCACGCCTTGCTTTCCCAGCCGAAACTTTGCTGTGGGCGAATATGCTAATAAAGTCGAGCTGATGCGGTTTCATTTCGGTTTCCATGGCTGCTTCAAATGAGCAAACAAATGCAAATCTGCAACTTGCAACTTGCAACCTGCAGCTTGCAACCGAGCGGCATTTGCATAGGCAAATGAAAAGTGCAGTGTAGCAAATTTAAGACTCGCATGCGGCCTTTAATATTTTCCTTAACCACTTTCCACTCTTCGTTTTTTTCGGGGGCGGCAACAAATGCCACAAGCACTTAGCCTTAGCCCTGCCTGGAAAGGATGAACCTGAGGATGGAAAAATGCGGAAAAGAGAGGGCGTTCAGAAGCAGAACTACGAAACAGGTGGACAGGGGGACAGGGAGACAGGGAGACAGGGGGCAGCAGGACTGGTGGACCGACAGGCAGCTTCACTCAAGTTGACAAGCGCCCGGCATCTGAGCTTCCCAGCATCCTTCTGCCCTGCTTTCAGCATCTTCTCCTCCGCTCTGCCGCATCCACCTGCACATCCACCTGCTCCTCCACATCCACCTCCACATCCAAGTCCACTTTCACATCCACATCCACCTGCAGCAGCACGGCATCGTTTGCCCTGATAGTTGCTCGTTGACTAAGTGACCTTTGTGAGCGCTAGAATGCACCAACCTGGTCCAACTTTGCCTCGCTCACCTGCCTGCGACTGGCAGGTGGAAAGTGAAAGGCGGGTTGGGGGCAGGCACCGCACACTCAGCTTTTCACTGGGGGAAAATGGCAGTGACAACACGAAGGCGAACGTATACTGCATCATGCTATACGGCAAATGAGAAGACGTGCATCGATCCCATCAGACATTTTCCCAGGAAACCCTATCAGAAGCCAAGGCCTCGTATTTCAAATTATGAGTATTTCTTTTAATTTAAACAAAAACTTGATTGCACCGGGAATGAACGCTTGGAAGGCCATCAAAAGATTGAACAAGGTTGCAGATAAATCAGCATTTAAGCTTGAAAATGTGAATCCATTTGATATCAAAACACTTTTATTTATACAAAAGGAGTCTAAAGAATAAGGTAGACATAGTATACTTATTAGATTTTGTAAAGGTTTTTAGAACTTAAGTATGGTTATGATTTAAAAATTGACAGACTGTTTCATGGCTTAAAGTGCCCTTTTCTCTCAGTGTACGGCTGGCTTGGCCTAGCAAAACATAGTGGCATACTGCCTGAGATTCTCTTCGCTGGAGATCTCGTGTCGCCTGTCACCTTTAAATAATGTCCCACGACGCCTTTCAACACAAATCGCATGTGAAAAGTGCTTCACACATGAAGTGTTTTTGGAATTTTTACTACGTTTTTTGGATTATGATCGCATGCCCGTGGAAACCACTACACTGCCGCCCAACATCGCAAAAAGCCGTCTCACATCCTCAGCGTTTTCGGCCTGTGTTTCGCTGTGTGCCGTGTTGTTGTGCGGCGAGTTATGGACTTTATTGCGCTGACAGTGGATTCTGTGGCTGCTCTGCTCTGGAGTCCTTTGTCCTTGGTCACCGCTGCACCGGGCAGGCGTGAAATTTGGAATTACACTTCTCGCCGAGATAATTTTGTGTGGCTCAGGCGGGGAGTTGGGATTTGGATTTGGAAAACAATGCAATTTTGTAGCATTCAGTGAGGTAGTTGGTTCAATGAGTAGGCTAATTGTATTGCTCTCGACCGCATCGTTTCAATTGAACTCAAATAAGTTAAAGCAGAACTGTCAGCCAGCTTAACTAGTCGGATTCGAAAGCCTTTCATTCCCACTGGTCACAGACCCCGGAATCCTCGAGGAATTCGATTAACAAGTAATAATTTATCTTGGCCCACTGCCTTTGTGCTGGCATTTCGATTTGCATGTCCCTTTGAGATTTTAGTTGCTATTTTTCTCATTTTCATTTTCATTTTCGTTTTCATTTTCATTTTCCCAGCTGCCAGCAATCCCGTCATCAGCTGCAGCTCAAGTGCCATTCATAAATATTTGTGCCATGGAAAGTGGAGAAAATGTATAGGATGGGGACAGATACTATGTGAGGGACGGAGGATAGAGGAGGAGATAGAGGCATCAGCCGCAAGTATCTGTGGGAGTGACATGTGTCTGGGGAACAACAAGCTGACATTTTGTAATAAATATTTGATGACTTTGATATGCAAAATCAGAAGCCGCTCAAAAATTGGTTTAGCTTTAACTGATCTGGGATTTCTGTGCACACCCAGACCCGAAAACTTCCAGCGCTTTCTTTTGGCCACTGATTTTCCTTTTTTTTTGTTTGCATTCAGCAGTTCGCACTTCATAGCAATTCATTTGCCCGAAAATGCAAGGGAGGAGCTGTGCACGCAATGTCCTTGCTAATCCCATGCCAACATTCGCGTCTCTGATTTTCAGCCCCAATATACATATACACATATTTTTGGCTGTTTTGGCAACGGTTCGCCATGTTGTGTCCTTAGTTTTATGGCTGCCGCAGCGAGGAACTAGAGACTTAATTCCACTGCATGCATTGTTGCGCTTTAGCACCTCGCCAAATGTTTCTGTTAATTTGTTTCCAGTCGCCACACATGGCGTATACGTAATTCCACTGCAAGACACCTTTTGGAGGGCTTTTTGAGAGCGCTAGTACTGCGCAAAGGTATTCTGTTGGGTGGCTACCAGAGTCGCAGAATATCCTTTGACTGCTTTGAGCACATCCTACTTTTTTCGCTGCTTTTCAAGCCACCTTTCTTTCTGCTCTGAACTTTGCCTTGCGCCTTCTGCCTTTTACTGTCAAAAATGTACCAGACAGCTTTAAGGTCCTCTAAACTTAATCCAAAAATATTGGCACTAAAACTATTAAGATATTAAAGAACTTCAATAAATAATAACTCTCTTTGATGAAAGTCGCTTATACCCAAATTGATTTTAAACTCAAACTCCGCCTCGCCATATGAGGTACAAATTGGCGATTTAAATTTCATCGTGGCGGTTAGCATTATCACTTCCCGCGGCTATTGGCTAACGTTGCCATTATTGGAGGCTATTGGCACTCAATTTAAGGCCAAGGAAGCGGATAGCGGGCCGTTGTCTGTGGCGGTTCATTGGCATTTGATATCGGGTACTGAGATAGATTATTGGTGTATCGGATGCAGATAAAGCACGACGCGGGTTAAACATGGATATTAAGTTGTGTTGAATCAGCTGCAGCGTGAAATACAGCACACCTCATAATTCAAATGGATCCTGGTGGGTGAAAGCTCTTATTGCTGGATAAATGCGATTTGTCCGATTCGTGCTTTGCATTTCAATGCGGTATCGTGCCAGGACTTATTCGTTAACCACGCCCCCAAAGACCTGGCTCATTTGCCGCCCCTTAATGTGCATTGATTTGCATGAAAAGCGGAACTCGTTATACGCACATTTTGCGCCATTTTCCGCGATGGCCACGTATTCAAGGAAGTCTTCTCCTTTGCTTTGCTGCCAGCACTTTCATTATCGAAATACTCTTAAATTATTGAATATTTGCATAATGCGATAAGGAAGCTCTGCAATGCTATACAAAATAAAGGAAATCCAACTTCTGTTAAACTCAATAAAAGAGCTTTTTCATAATGCTGCGATCTATGAAAGGAATACATTATACTGCTTGTGCAGCTTTGAGTTTTAGAAATCCTCGGCATAAGTCGGACATAATCATGTTAAGCTGGTAAAAGTGAATTAAAACATCTATGCACGTATATCTGACAAATAGGATTTACGAAAATCTTATTTAATTGCCCGCTTTAAGAAGTAGGCCACATTCGGACACCGAGCAGCTGGCACTTAATGAATGTGGCACACACGGCGTATGCGTAATAATTGCGTCAACAGTTTATTAAACGCTCGTATTTACACGCTCCCCGGCCTGCGAGTGATGAGCGATTTATCTGCAAGTCACGTTTGGGGTACTTAATAAATGGGCCGGGCAAATGTGTGAAACAGCATAAATACTGCTCTTTACATAAATTACCCCAGGGGTTCTATTGTTTGCTGGCTGGCCCTGGCTCGTTTTAAGCCCTTAACAGTTAACTGGTATCCGGTTCGCATAAAATCCTCTCGACGGCAGCAGGTGGAACGCTGATCGGCTTGAATTGTTATTATACCAAGCTTAATATTCCTACGATAATAAAGCTAAAAACTAAGGCAAACAAATCGATTGGAATCTTTGCAGGCGATAAAATGGTTGTTTACTTTGGACCTGTTTACTCGGGCGGGCCTCTTTATCACGCAGGACGAAACAAGTTGATTTACTTTTCATATTTCAATTCGGCCGGCCTTGGCCCCGACATTCGATGTCTCAATGTCCCCGGAAGATGTATGAATAACCATTTAATTTTATTTGACTTTTGTTGGCGTCCAACCACGGCTTAAGTGGCCGCCGCCCAGCCACTTATTTATGGCCCAAATGAGCACTTGGCCTGCAGTAATTGTTGGCCGCGTCTGCGATTGCTGCTGGCCTCTCATCTAAGCGCAATTTATGCTCCATTATAATTTCCCGGCGATTCCACCTAAGTAAAAATAACATGAAATATGGCAGAGTGGCGCTGAAAAATGAAGGAAACGGGGCAAAACCAAAGAGGCAAAAAGGCAATGCAAAAGTGAGGTAAAAATACGGAGGAAGCAGGAACTATGTAATATTGCGCATACGCCAGGCTGGCTGTTGCCTGCGATTCGTTTGCCCTGGCGGCGTGTCGTTAATTTAAAATTATGTTTACGATGCCCGACCCCGTTGTTGATAATAAAATAAATGACTTTAATGCCGCCCACCCTCCGTATAAATCACATTTTTATTGAAATTGCCGTTCTTGCATTTAACATAGAGCGAGTGCGAGTGCGAGAGCGAGTGGTAAGGGTGCTGTCAGGAGCTCTGGACAAATGAAGTTTTTTTAATTGAATGCAGTGGCAGTTGGAATTGCAGCTGCTGTCAATTTGACTGCGAATGGTCGTGTATCTGTCCCCCATCTCTCAATCAGCCCTCTTTTTGCTCCTTTTTGTTTTGGACAATCCCCGCGAATCGGAATGCATATTTAAGTGGCTTTTAAAAGCCCTCAGAAAGCGTCTCAGCTTGCAGTGACCCCGTAATTGATTGTCACACGCCGCAGCAATTAAAATGTCAGTCGGTTCAGTTCGCGAATTCCTTGCATTCGATCCTTTTTTATTCTGTTTATTTTGCGGGTGAATGGGTGTCGCTTTGCAGCGAGTTTCGGCGAGTTTTGGCGAGTTTCGGGTTAAATTGAAAATTAACTGTGCATATTTCATGCCAAAACAATTTGCGTTTATTTGGAGGGCCAGCAAAAAGAAGAAGCTCGGTCGCGCACACACAAATTCCAGCTTTCGACTCTAAATGTCGCTTAGCGTTTCTGACCGCAGATGACTGGATCGGGATGGCTGAAGGGTGGCCCAAAGGGTGCAAAGGGGCACCGAGGCTGCCCTGATGGTCACTTGAAACAAGTGGCCAACAACAAGGCCAACTGCCAACTGGCAACTGGCAATGGCAAAGCAAATGCTATTACCATTTAAATTTCTCTAGCTAACCAGGCGCAAAAAAGGACACTCGACTGTACGTTAGAAGCCACCTTTTAGACGCAATCATGTACCATCGGTCACTACGGCGGTTTAGTTCCAGCATTTCGATGGGTTCTGGCCGAGATTAAGGGTTATTTTAGTCGTGCAAATATTTTAAAAAGCACAAATAGGTCTTAGGCTGCTTATCAGAGCCCCGGTATTTGGCATTACGTTTAAAGGATGTTACAGTGTTCCAGTCTTATTAAGCAAATATCTATAGCCCTAGCTAAATCTACTTACAGAAGTTTTATTAAGCGAACTATAATTTTATTTCAATGTTTTGTGAGCATACAAATAAGTCCAGAGAACGTATCCAGCAGACATGAGTGATATCAACTTGCTAACCCAGTCCGACCGGCTAAAACGCTTCGCATTATGCCAGTTAAACGAACGTTGTCAGTGGCGGCAGTTCGCCGCTCAACTCGCTTATTTTTGTTTCTGTTGGAATTGTTCAAAAGTTAGTTTTAAGTAGCATTGGACAAAGCGCGGTCAGGGCTTAAAGGCCGGCGAGGGGGAGGGGGTGGTTTGGGCCAGGGATTTGGAGCTTTGGCTTTTGGGAGCTGGAACGTTGTTATTTTTGCAACTGCTGCGCTGCGCTGCCCGCTCATTTACTTTGTGCCTTTGTGTGTGGACTGGCATGTAAATTGAATTCAAAGTGGGTATTATTGCATTTGTGTCCTTTTTCAGTCGCTTTGTATTTCAGTTTTGCTTTGTTTGCCGCCTGCCAAACGGCAAATGGCGGCTTAACCCATTAAATACCGATCTGAAAGCCATCTTAAATGGAGTCCTAAGATGGTACGTTTATAAAAAGGGAACGATTAAGATTAAAATGAACTGTTTTACTATTACTATGTTTTCCGAGCTAGTTAGGTAGCTATTTATAATGAACTTGGAACTTTTTCTATATCTGTTTGTCTATCACTGAGTACTTTAAGAAACCGTTGAACAACAGAGTGGCCCACTAACAAGTACCATAATATACTCCATTTTCCTAATTTGTGCAACTGCAGTCTGTTTGAGGGGTTAAACCAACCCGTTCACGCTCGGCGACCCGCGCAGCTGGAGAAACATGAAGATGAAAGCCGGACAAGTTGTTGCTGCTCCGGCGGATAGTTGGCAGTCTCCAGCTTCAAGCTTCCAGTTTCCAGTTGCCAGTTGCCAGCTCCTCCGACTGCCTGCCGCAAAGTGTTGGATCATTCATCAAAGCCAGGACCTCGCACTGGCGAATGCCATCAAACATAATAATCAAACATCAGCTACATAACAAACGACCAGGGCGACCCGAAATGCGGCGGTTGCTTCTTTGGCCGTCGTCTCTTGCCTTTTCCTGCCTTTTGCTATTGCCAGCTGCCTTTTGGAGGCAGCGAGTCAACTGAGGGCTACACTGAGAAATAGTTATAGTGAGCTCTCTTACATGGAATATACCAAATATGCATTTATAGATAATGTAGCATTCGCAAATATGACGATAAAGCTGAAAGCTAAAAGTAGGAACATTTTAAAAAATATTTTAGTGTAATTCTTCAAGCGCTGCCATATTTCTCGGCAGGACCTTTGACCTGCCACCCCCACCACCACTTACCACCTACCGCCCCCACCAACGAGCAGAGCCAAGAAAATGTTTTCACTCAAAAGCAAATGCAATAAAAAAGGCAATTTATCAGCATAAAATATTATATGGCATGCCATTGAGTCGGTTCATTTTTTTAAGCCCCGAAACTCAGCTCCTTTTACACTCCTAAATGTGAACCATTTACGCCTTTCGCCCGAGAGTGCCTGATTTTAAATTTAAGCCAACGAATGGCATTGCATGTATGTGGTTATTCTTTCTTTGGCTTCGAGACGAGAATGGTGCGGATGCCGTCGAGTGGCTGGCAATTGTGGCTGTCACTCAAATTAGCGCCATTTACAAAGGCATTTGCATGCTTTTAGGCATGCCACGCACCACCAAAACCACCAAGTGAATTCTTATTGCTGATGTGCCCCAGTCTGCCGTTTGGGTGGGGCATGCAACTTCTCGTTGACATCATTTGCCAGTCAGTGGTTCACGCATAAAAAGCTGCTCACTCGTTAGGCCCACTTGTTCGGATTGTTCGTACTCGGCTCCTCTGTTATGTTCCGCACTGTACTGCTTTGTGCTGCTGCCTTTGCGAAAGTCAAGGGTTATCATTATGCGTCCTAAGTGCGCCTGCAACTTAAATTCTGACCCACAACAACGGGGCACCAGCTGTAGTTTCTCTAGTTTCTGTCATTTTCCAAGCAGTTGCAGCCAAATTGTGCCAACGCCAACGCCCAGGGGAAAATGCCCAGGGGGCAGGCAGAGGGCACCGAGGACCAGGCACCAGGCACAAGGAACCAGGCACAAGGCACATCCATGGCTACCACATCCATAGCTACAGCCAAGTCAAGATGCCAAGGCCGAAACATAGCGACCCACACACAAAGCCCGGTGACAACACAATGTTGTTGGGTGCAGGCATTGAGATAAGATCATACCACAAAACAGGACACTTTTGGCTTGGCCCATGGCCAAAAAACCAAAAAGCAGGCAGTAGCCACCGCTGACAAGTTGGGCAAAGGACTTCCAGAAGCCGAAAGGAAAAAAATGCCAGAAACGAGGGCGAGCCATCTGCTTAAGGTCCATTCCGAACTGCCGGCTTACATAATCAATTAGCTATTCAATTTGGGCCAAAACTTCGGTATCCAAATGCTGCTGATAATTCGAGCTGCTGAAGTCGAGGCTTCCTTGTCATTGCAACTTTTGCGTGTGTCCGAGATCGTGTAGTAAACTTTTCAGCATCAACACACATTCAAAACTCACTCATGACTGCGGCCTTCGAGGGGCGGGGAAAAATTTCCTAGAGCCCCAAGAATTCGTACATATTTTTTGGGTCCTTTTTATTCCTTGGCCGCTTGTGGCGGGTTCGTTTCTTTGAAAAAGTAGCTAATTTAATAAGAAATTCTTGGAAAACTACACGAAAAAGGCTTAAGTTCTACATGAGTAAAGTTATAGAAAAGTTTAAGTTGCCAAATCTAATTTGCTCAGAAATGCTGCCAAACAACAACACAAATAGCAACTAGAGTTGGGTCGAGTGTGTAAGCCTGGCCAGAAGAAGCAGCATTTTCCAGGATTTACTTTGCCTTTTGCCGCCAGCGGACTTTGCGGCTCTCAGCAAGGCAAAGCTGAATATAGATGCACTCGGAGAAATTGCACCAAGTTATTTCCCTTTCCTGATTTAAGCAGTACACGTTAAAATGTGAAGAATGAGTAAGATCAACTCAAGACGCACAGAAAGATATGGAAATCAAATATATTTGGTTGTATACATTTTTTAAATCAGAAAAGGAGAATACGTTCTTTCAGTGCATTTAGGGAAAGGTGTTAGGGGTGTCCGGTAAGTGGCCGTGCATTCTGTATATGTGGAATTCTATTAAAACAAATAATGGAAGAAAGTTAGCTAACGGGTGGGAGTATGTTTTTGCCAGTCCATGACCTGACCTAACATAATCAAGTTTTTAACGAATCGAAACTCGCAACAACTCATCATAAGTTTAAGCAAACTTAATTCAAAGTGAAAAGGGCCCTTTAAGTCATTCCCAGCTTAGGGGGAAATCACCTCCACATCCTCCACGTTGCGATAATGCGAGAAAATCCTTTGGCAGACGCTCGCCACTTTCCTCACTTCCGATGCGCTGTCATGTCACACCAAGTCGTGATTTATTTGCGCGGGAATGTCAATAAATTTAATACGCGAATATAATATATTTTACAGGCAATCAATCACACGGTCTTAAGTGTCCCACACTCAAACAGAAGCACGAACTCAAACTCGGAAAGAAGTACACACAGCTAAGCTTTTATAATCGCGGCGCTTTAAGAAATGACATTCAATAAATATCACGAGATTCTTGCGGCACTTTAACTAAATTCTCTCTAATTAATTATTTATACCCTTTACTCGTAGCGTGAAAGGATACACTAGATCCGTTGAAGAGTATGTCATATGTATGTACATACCAACGCTGTGCCCAAAACTAAGACGCCCACTCTCTATAAATATGTATCGATTTTTTCATCCATCTCTTTCAAAAAGGCGACTGTTACAATGCAAATGACCTTTACCACATGTTTGACTTTTTAATATTCACGCATGGCTTTTAATTAAAAGCAATTTGAATCGGTAGGAATACGGTATACGAGTATAGCCCTGGCAAGTAGCTGTTCTATTCTGGAAACCGAAATGCACGTTTGGGTTTTGGCGCTCTGTGGCCTTATATGCCAACTACTCATAATGGAAGCTCAAGGCTCTTTATTTAGTATTACTAAGAACTGCATCGAAGGAGAAGTTTTGACCCTTCACAAGCACTGTCGCAAGTTAAGTAATACTTTATAGTTTATTTGGTCTTTTCGTTTGTTTTAATTTGATTTCCTTTTAATTTAACAGGTGGCATAAGATGTTTGTTATTCCCGGCTGTTCATAAATTGATAAAATTGTTGGCAACGGAATTCAAAACACCCGTTGTGATAAGTTAATCTCCTCAAATATAAATAAATAAGAAACCATTTCATTATCAGGATCGTCAACCCCTCCTTACTTTTCGATTTATTGGGTGGTGCTATTCATCCCAATGAAAACTTCAACATCTTGTTCTTCGAGCCAGATGCAATCCCTACTATAAGCATATAGAGTGGCCACGTAAGTTAAGCCCAAATATAATTCTAAATTGAATTGTTAATTGCCACGGGTACGGGGTGCGTGAGCTTGGTCCCGCCCACAAACAGCTAAAAACTGGCACGCCCATAGTTTTAAAATTGTTTTACTCTTTTTTCATTTTAATATTTTTCTTTCCGATTTCTAAGCAAATTATCAAAATTTCTTTCTGGGACTGCCACTGCATCTAGCTTTATTACACCAAAGCAGTGGACTCTCTAACCAAACGCCAAATTGCATTCGCAATTCAGGTCGATTCCCTGAAACTGCGATTCAAAACTGCCACCGCTTCATTTGAAAACCAAACGCAAGTGCGCGGCTATGATGAAAAGATGAAAAGTGCATCCAAGAGGTGGATGTGTGTTTGCATACGAGTGGCAAATTCAATTTGGCCAACTCCCTGGAAAGCCGCAGGCCAACTCTCAAGCTCAAGGCCCACTCAATGAGTTTCAACTAATTGCCAGGTGAGGAGAGGCGAAATAAATCAGAATGAAAATATTTCCATTTCGAGGTTGCTGCTGCTGCTGCTGCCACTGCTGCTGGGATCTTTCTCGCCTGAAAGCAGCGCAACACATTTCCACACAGCCCCATCCCAGTAGCCGGACTTTTCCGAGGAAAACAATGCAATTTTTACTGTTTTAGCGAGAATTCCATTTCTCTACGGGCATTTGAAAGGGGTGGCATGGTGTTTCGGCGCCGGGGACGGCCAATCCGCCGGACAGCCGGTTGAACATAATGAAGTCCAGTCCCCGGATCTCTGTTCTCACTGCCACTCTCTGTTCTAGTCAGTTCGGTTCGTTTGGGTTCGGCAACATGGCAACGTTGAATGGAAACGGACGGATTCGGCCCGGGTTTATCGAATTAGGAAGCACCCTTTTAGGTCGGTGGCTCCAAAGGCGCCTGAAAAGTGTTAGATCATTAAATCTCATAAAAGCAGGATAAATAAGTAATACGATTTTTGAGATGATAAAATGGTTTGAGCTTTGAGATAATGTTTTTTTTTAAATAAATCAGCTTGAAATATTTTAGATCTGCAATATGTGAGCGATTAATTTAATTCAAATTAATTTTTATGTAGTTTCTTGAATGCTAATTTTATATATGGGATACCTTGACAGCTTTTTTTAAAGCTTTGAATCTTCCGTAAAGTGATAGTACTCGCGACGAGGGTGCTTAAAAGCGAAAAGAGAACTGCACAAAATCAAGTCAAAAGCGCGAGCGTGCGAAAAAAATTCGCGAAATTGAGTTTGAAAATAAATTAAATTATCGCGCCGTTGCATGTAAGTAGTTCGGAATGGCGGGACACCACCAGCACCGCCAGCACCACCGGGCTTGCCGTTGTCCAAATGAATCAATTTCAACTTAAGCGCCAATTTAAAAGGCCAGCCAGCCAACTTTCGACACGCAAATCTAGCCGTCTGTTCCGACTTTGGACCCCCAATCCCCACGATCCTGTCCGCCCGACTGGCTCCTCCTGCCAGTTTATCCATCTATCGAGCTGTCTGGCAGTTTTGCATATTGCGCTCTGCTCCTGCGGGAGTTTCTCGACTAAAAAGGAGAACAAACTGAACACAAAAACCAAAAAAAACAAAGGAAGTGTAAAAGAAACTATCTGGCGAAATACTTGCAAATTCTATTCGACTTTTAAATTAGTTTGTCGGGGACGTCTGACAAAAACTTTTCCCCAGGCCCCGAATGCAATTAATGATTGAGCCGCCGCAGCGCAATTGGCCAATTCGAATGTTCATAGGCCAAATGCAAATTGCTCATTACATCGCCTAATTCCAGGCCGTAGCTCAAATGGCTTACACATGCCGCCGGGCGGTAGTTAAAGGGCGAAATCAATGAAATATGATAACGTTTTATTAGGTAAGCACTTCTGACAATTTGCAGCGGTCAATTTAATCGCTGGCCAAACAAGCTGTGGCCACTACCCAGTACCCAGTACACAGTACCCACCGGAATATATTCCTGTGCCACACTGCCACACAGCCCATATTTATTGTTCAGCAGGCAATGACAGCAACGTGACTCGCAGAACGAAATGCTGGAAAAATGATAACGTAAATATGGCCATGACACTCGGGAAATGGTGAGGTGAGTTTCTGTGGCACAGTGGGTGAAAAGCCTTGCTTGTGACACCAAAACCTTTTATGAGTATACAAATTAATAAAGTATCATAGTGTTTGTAGAAGTTGTATAATTCAAAAAGTATTTTATTTATTGTTGTGCTAATAGATCGGACTGGTTTTGGAATTTATTGAAACTAGAAATGTCCTGCTAAAGTTAATTTCTTGATCTTCCATTTAATTTATATGACGAATTCAAGTCTTTTTTCCCTCTAATACTTTATAAATTACTTACGCTAATAATTACTAATACGCTTTTCAAAGAGGTATTTCTGGTTGTGACAAATCGCATAGCTCTTATCCTCACTTCCCATCCTTAAAACAAGCCTAGCATCCTGTCCTTGTCCACTTTTTCTGAGCATTGTGCGAATGCCTTTGCGCAATTCGTGCGAAATAAATTTGCCTGCTTAAAGTGCAACTCATGATCCCGGTGTTCTTTATGCTCCAACTGCCTGGATGGGTAACCTTGAACGCTTCGTTAACTGCATTTAAGGCCGTCTTTTCCGACTTCAGCCCCCTTCACTCCCATTTCCAGGGAAATTCCTATATATAATTAAATACTCGCAATATTCATAAGTAAAAAAATATAAATTTATTTTCACTGAATAATTACAATATTATTTTATGAGAAGAACACCGACCGATTTGAATTAGGCCTCAAACTGAACTCTAATAATTACTCTGATTTGATTGACGTTCAAGCCTCGGTGTCGAGCTTTTCTAATATGGACTTTAGACTTTAGGGATCTGATCAAATGAAGAGAGAGCTTTTAAGTTGCTGACTTTAATTGTCTTTGCATTTCTCTTGGATTCAAGTGCATTCGCTCTTGGATACAAGTGCTCTTAGATTCTTATAATTTTGTTTATTGCAATCTAATACTTCTGTTTTTCGGGATTGCGAGTCCGAGCTTTGAACGTGGGAACGTGACGATAGTGCAAGGGCTTAAGCAAGGAATGTTTAAATTAGGCAACGGATGTTTAGTCTACCAGTGGGTTTGGGTTTTTCCACTCAACCTTGTCTTGAGGATCATATGACGAACTTATTCTTATCTGGTATCTGTTGAGTACATCCAGAGTAGTGTAGGGTGTGTTTGGGTGTACATGTTGTATGTGTGTTGTGTAGGCATGTGCTTAAGTCTTAGGGACTTATGGATATGTCACTCCCCCAATCATTGAATTTGGCCTGTCCTCAGGTCGTTAAATTTGGGTATATCGTAATATTGTTTTCTGGTTGAATTATTTCCTTCACATTAGTTTCAAGGTGCGGATGTTCTTCTTTTTGTTTACAATATTTAACAATAATTTTCTTAGGTATATTTTTAAATTTATATGCTAAATACAGAGTCAAACTAATTATCATTATGACAAAAGTTGTAATGCATATAATTTGAAAAAAGCTGTAATGTTTTACATGGAATTTTATCATTTCTCTTGTTTGTAAGTGATCTATTGGTTCTAAACGTGTTACATTGTTGGTGATATAAATCGTTTGTGTAAAATCTGCTAGATTATTAGAAATTAGGAATTCATCTATTTGCATGGTACAATTTTTAATTTTAATGATGTTGTTTCCTGATATTAATATTTTGTTGTTTGTACAATCTTGATGGACAATTGTTTCAGGAATATTCCATGTTAAAAGTATATTTGGCTCTATATAATTTATTTGGAAATTTCTATGGGTTTTAATGTATTTGCACTGAGTTTGCTCTTGTTTGATAAGTCCAACAATACATTTGTCGAATATTAATTTATCCGTATCTTTATGAAATACTTGGTTATTGAATATATAGAATTTATCAAATATTTGCTCGGTTAGAATATAATTATGTTCATCTGGGTACGGAACTATTTGAAATATCGGAACTTTAGTGACCTCGCTAGGAACGTGGGATATAATCAAAATTTCGTTCGTGTCTGTCTTGAGCCAAGTTGATGTTTTTATCTTTAGCATTTTCTCCGAATTTACGTGTTTCAAATAATCATGTTTTAGTAATTTTGGGTTAAAGATTCCTAATCTGGTTAATTGCATACCTAACTCGATATCTTCTATGTATTCTGTAAACTGCTGTAGGTTAAATATCAGTATCGCAATTTGTTGGTTCTGTTCTTTCTCCACCTTTAGCTTATTAATTATGTCTATACCGCTGTTGATTACATCGATAACCATGTTTAGATCATGGGTTTTCACGGAGTCTTCTGACATGTTATTAATTTTTTCCTCTAGCTCTTCCCTGTCGTCCTCATCTAATGTACCAAATAAGTATTTATATGCCTTCCCTACTACATTCAAAAGACCTCTTTTGTTTCGGCTAATAATTCTTAATCCATTTATTTCCCGTTTTAGTTTATCTACTAAATATGGTATCTGAGGTACATTGGGATAGTCGTTTGCTTCGGTTACTAGATTTTCGAAAATAAGCATTGTCTTTGTTATGTTTATACTCAAATAGTGGTATTCGTAGCTGGTTGGAATTTCCATCGCTCCGGTTTGAAATATAAGATATCCATTCTTTGCACTTATTGGGTTTACCTCGATATTGCTGCATTTGACCATGGTGATGAGTGGTAACATGCAACTAAGCATTATTAGAAATATGTTGTGTATTTGGTCTGGAATTATCGTATTTGCTCGTATTAATCTTTTTTTGTTTCTTGAATTTAGATTTATAATGAACGATTTTCCTGCCGCGGTTTGTTTCCTCAAAATGTTTACTGTCCACTTGTTCAATTCTTCCTGTCTTTTTAAATGGATTGGTGATTTTACTCTTTACGAGTGGAGCCTGTCTATATTTTATATCAACTTCAAAATCATGCCTATTCTTATTGAGATAATCGATCTTATCGATTTTGTTTTGTTGTACATTAAAGTCTGGACTGCCTGCATACAGAAAAATGTCTGCCGGAGATCGTTTGGTACTATTATGTTTAGTTTTATGATTATAGACGTATAAGATTGTTTCGAATCTCGTATACCTATCTTCAATATTTTGTTCACTACCGATGATTCTCAGCTTTTCATTTACGGTCTTGTGAAATCTTTCTATATCAGATACACCATTTTTGCTGGTTGTTACAGAAATTTGTACGCCTTCGGATCTTATCCAGTTTTGCAAAGCTATGCACATAAAAGCTGAATCTTTGTCCGCTTTAATTTCCTGAGGCTTTCCCATATCATTGAATATTTTAGTAATGGCTCTTTTCGCTTCTAGCCAATCTCTACTTTTTACTTCAACTAGTGAAGCAAATTTTGAATAAATATCAATACAAGATAAGAAGATCTGGTTTCCCGTGAGATAAAAATCTATCACGTATTTTTCCCTTGTGTTAAATATTTCTGGTGTTGTTTCATATGTCAATTTTGTGTCTCGATGTTCTGTTTTTGCCAGATTGCAGATTTCACATTCATTGATAATATTTTGAATTAGCTTTTGACTATCCGGGTAATAGTATTTTTCTTTAAACCAATTAATGGTTTTTTCTATACCTGGATGTAAAACTTCCTTATGTTTCTTTAAGATTAAATCCTTAAATTCCGCATAAGTTAATATATCAATTAGCTTCGTGGTACATCTCAATAGTTTTGTGAAATTGTTAGGGCTTATGATTTCGGTAAATGCCCTCTGGAAGATCAGAAAATCCTTATCATTAGGGAAGTAAATTGCGCTTTTCTTGGTGCACACATATTCCTTAATGAGAGTTTTGGCGAGTTCAAGTGTCATTTCTTTATAGATTATTTTAATCTTTAGTTTTTGAAAGAAGTGGCTTACACTTGTTGTATCACTGTCGCCTTTTTCTATCTCTATTTGTCTAGAGAAGAAATTGATTGGTCTCTCCGTTATGGATATATAATTTAAATTATCTTCATTAGCACTATGTATAGTTGCGTCTGCGCTGTTTGCGACTTCGCCAACCATGACTTCTTCTATCTTTGTGCGGGAAAGAGCATCCGCGACATAATTTTCGTTGCCTGGAAGATATTTTATTTTATAATCAAATTCATTAAGTTTGATTTTCCACCTTTGTAATTTCATGTTCGGCTCTTTGATATTATTGAGCCATACCAATGGCTTGTGATCACTCATTATTTCAAATGGCCTGCCGAATAGATATGACCTGAAATATTTTGTCGCCCAAACTATAGCTAACAATTCTTTTTCAATAGTAGCATAGTTGATTTCGTGTTCGTTCAGCGTTCTGCTGGCATAACAAACGGGCTTATGGTTCTGTGATAGCACTGCACCAATAGCTACATTACTCGCGTCAGTTGTTAGAGAAAAGGGCTTTGAAAAATCAGGGTAGATTAATATCGGATCTGAAGTTATCAAAACCTTTAGTCTTTCGAATGATTCGATGTAGTCTTTACATTTGATATCTATTACAGCACCTTTCTTTAGTTTGAGGGTCATGGGTTTGACTATCTTGGCAAAGTTAGGAATGAACTTGCGATAGAATCCACATAATCCCAAAAATGATTTTATCTGTTTAGGTGTCTTAGGTAACGGAAAATTTGTGATTGCATTAGTTTTGTTTGGGTTTGGTTTAATGCCATTTGTTGTGACTATATGTCCCAGGAATTCAGTTTCTTTTTTCATGAATTCACATTTGTCTAGCTGCAACTTCAAGTTGGCGTCTCTCAGTTTCTCGAAGACTTTCTTTAGAGATAAAATGTGTTCCTCCAATGAAGTGGAGTAAATAATAATATCGTCCAAATAGACTAAACAATCTTTGTAGATCAAATCTTCCAAAAGATTATTCATACATCTCTGAAAAGTAGCTGGAGCATTTTTTAGTCCAAAAGGCATACGTGTATACTCATAATGCCCATGCTTAGTTGAAAAAGCAGTTTTTGCAATAGAATTTTCATCCATCTGGATTTGGTGAAAACCCTTAGCTAGATCAATGGTCGTAAAATATTGGCATCTACCCAATTTATCCAATATCTCATCCATTCGAGGAATGGGAAATTTGTCATTAACAGTTATCTCGTTGAGATTCCTGTAATCAACTACCAACCTAAATTTTTGTTTCCCAGAGGCGTCTGCCTTCTTGGGGACCACCCAAATAGGAGAACAATAAGGGGACTTCGATTTGCGAACGATTCCTTGTTCTATCATTTCTTTGATTTGTTTGTTGACTTCTTGGTCAACACTTTGGGGGTACTTATAAGGTTTACGGTATACTGGATCCTCATGCTGGGTCTGGATGACATGTTTAATTGTACTTGTGAAGGTCAAATTTTCGCCTTCCTTGTACTGAATGTCTCTAAATTCGTATAGAACCTTCTTTAAACATTCAATTTCCTCCACATTTAGATGCTCGAGTCTATACTCGTTACATTCGCGTAACTCATTGTTGATCGCGAAGTTGACTATATCGTTGTCAACGGACATGGGATCGAGATGTGTTACATCATTGTCCACTGTGTCACTAACAACTTTTGAAATGAGGCATTTTGGTAATGCGGTCTCCTTCTTCTGTTGTTGATGCTTTGGTTTAAGGCACTTAGGTGTGGTCTTAACCTTTTGCATTTTTGGATTGATTTCCTCCACTGGAGCAGAATCATCCTTTTGCTGTGGGTCGAGGCATTTAGATGCGGTCTCGCCCTTCTTTTCTCCATACAAAAACTTAAAAATTCTTGAACCTAGAGTTACCGTCTCGTTATCATAATCGATCTTAGCTTTCGTATCCTCTAGATACTTTCGACCTAACAGGAAATCATAATTGTCGGAAAATTTGTGGATATAGAATTTCTGAACAGACGGACATACTGAAGTGGGCTTCATTATTATGCTTTTCTTTAATTTTATTGCCCCTTTAATGGTATACACTGTTAAATCTTCTTTTTGTTCTTCTAAATTTTCAAAATTTTCTCTTATGATATTGATTGATGAGCCTGTGTCGATCATTCCCTTGTAAATTTTGTTATGATAACTTATTCGCACATGGGGACTGGTACGTCCTCCTGTGTTGCTTGAGTGTCCGAGGCAGTTTGATGAAAATTTACATCCATTCTGCTTTGGCCACTTTGACTCTCGCGTTGCCTTTTTATCGGCCGCTGACTGTTAGTATTATTTGAGGTTGAAGCTTGGAAATTAAGGGAATTGTTAAAAGGATTGTTTTGTTGGGCTTGTGTTAACTCCCTTCTAAACGTATTATAATTTCCCCTTTGACTAACCGGTATTAGATGAGTGGAATACTGATTTTGATTTGTCGTAGGTTGATTCGAATTTCGAGGTTGCGTATTATTATTCTGATTCATTCCAGGATAATAATTGCTGTAATTGTGATTTCTATTATTGTAATATCTTTGATTATTGCTTTGACTATGATTTCCCCTGTTCCTGCGTCTGTTCCCTTCTGATCTATTAGAACGCTGATTCTCTGGACTGGCGTCATAGAGACCAAGCTCCATTGAAGCTTGTTTTAATTTATAAATAGTATCGATATCTTTGCGTGCCAATGACATATAAATTCTATCCGGCAATTTTTGATCTATTACGGATTTAACAGTTCTTTTTAACATTTCAGTGTAATTTGATTTATCGACAGGGTCGCTTTCTAATTCTAGCTTATCAAACATAATCCAATATTGTGATTCGAGCTTCTCGATGAACTTACAGATGCTTCCGGGGTATGATGTATCCTCCAGTTGTCTTATAAGTGTTATGTAGGGCCTGTGGTCCTTGAATGCCATTGCCAGGGCCGTCTTTGTATCCAGCCATGTATTTACTCTTTCTTGGGTCACGACCTCCAATGCTGCATCCACTAGTAAGCGTTTCACTGCTCCGTAGATAACATGTGCCTGCCTGGCATCTTGGGTAGGGTATAAGTTAAGTAGCTGCTCGACCTGGTTAACAAACACAGACAGTTTGCCAGGTGTGCCATCGTAGTAGTTCAGTTCTTTAATTTGATTCAGTAATTGATTTAGGTGGGTTTCCGACAGTTGTGGAACTGCCATGGTGTATTTGTATAGGTTTCTTGATACACGGAGTTTATTTTAAATTTGGTTTTAAATTACGGAATTAAAAATTTGTAATTAATTTTGTTTCCGACCGCACGGGATTTTTTTTTAAAATTGTTTTGCAGATGTTACTGACCACACGGGATTTTTTTTTTGAATACTACTTTCACGTAGATTCTTTTGCGGATCTCAAAAATAATTTTAGAATCACTGTTTTTAATTCGCCGATCCTGGATAGCTAGTTGTATAGCGTATCCTTCAATGGATCAGTACCGTACTAAAAGGACTCTTTATTTAACAGATCCTACCGACTGCGCCAATTAAATACTCGCAATATTCATAAGTAAAAAAATATAAATTTATTTTCACTGAATAATTACAATATTATTTTATGAGAAGAACACCGACCGATTTGAATTAGGCCTCAAACTGAACTCTAATAATTACTCTGATTTGATTGACGTTCAAGCCTCGGTGTCGAGCTTTTCTAATATGGACTTTAGACTTTAGGGATCTGATCAAATGAAGAGAGAGCTTTTGAGTTGCTGACTTTAATTGTCTTTGCATTTCTCTTGGATTCAAGTGCATTCGCTCTTGGATACAAGTGCTCTTAGATTCTTATAATTTTGTTTATTGCAATCTAATACTTCTGTTTTTCGGGATTGCGAGTCCGAGCTTTGAACGTGGGAACGTGACGATAGTGCAAGGGCTTAAGCAAGGAATGTTTAAATTAGGCAACGGATGTTTAGTCTACCAGTGGGTTTGGGTTTTTCCACTCAACCTTGTCTTGAGGATCATATGACGAACTTATTCTTATCTGGTATCTGTTGAGTACATCCAGAGTAGTGTAGGGTGTGTTTGGGTGTACATGTTGTATGTGTATTGTGTAGGCATGTGCTTAAGTCTTAGGGACTTATGGATATGTCACTATATATATATATATACTTTTGAGCTCTGAGCGCATTTCAAAGCGGAAAATCAGCGCTGCAAATGGCAATAAAACTTTTGTGCGCGCAAAAGCCAAATATGAAATGGCTCATACGTGTAGCGTAAATAGTTAAAATTCATTAAAACTTTTGCAATTACCACGCGTCGTAAAGTCATTAATTATTTCTTCTTTCGAACCGTTTGAACCGCGTCCAAAAAACCCTCGAGATTAGGGCGAAAAATCAAGCCCGGCAATTAGCAGGTCGCCGTGTCGGCATTAATATGGCCAATTAGTATCTGCCGATTGGCCTTGTCAAGAGACATTCGATTATCATAATTATGGGCCCAGAGCCCATTACAAACCCGGCTAAACGGTTCGACCCCCGTTTTGGCCCAGCTCCCACCTCCCAGATCCCACGTAAATGTGCAATGCAATTTATGCCCATCTTCGACTCTCTGCCGAACTCGTACTCAATTTGTTGTCATTAAATTAATGAAGTTTGCTGCCCTTCTTGTCGGACACTAATCTTAAAATTTGTCAATGTCATCGATGTGTCCAATGGATTGTGTGGCCAATGGATTGCTACGTGAGCTAACACCCGAGATCTCTCCCTTCATGTGAATTAAACTGACACACTGAGAAATCTATCCATATTTATACGGGTTGTAATAATTTAGAATTGAATGTAATTGAAGGAAATAGGAAATAGAATACATTGTGAGTGGGATACATGATTGTCGAGTCTTATATAATTTACGTTATTCCATACTAGGATAGTAGCTTAATGTCGTATTGATTTTTTCGTAGTGCAGGCGCAAATCACACGGAAATCTGTCCAGCAGCATCTGGCCAGAGAATCGTAAATTAGTTTGGGCAATTATGTTTACCTACATCTAATTAGCCTAATTGAAGCAGGACAAAAGGTCTGGCTACAGGGCCTCCTTGGTGGTTATCGGTGGTTTGTCGACTTGTCGATTCAAAGGAGCAGTAGGGCGTGTGCTGATTGGCCGGGCATCCAATCCAAGCTGGCCAAGCTGGCATTCCTGGCATCCCATCCCCTTCCCAACATGCTGTGCCCCATCATTGCGTATGCCACTCAGACACGGCCAGAAAGAGCCGAGCTGGCCAATAGATCGATCATTGCGTCGAGTTGACGCTGTGCGAGCGCTGGCAGCGCTCTAAATGCCTGGGCCACCGCTTTTTTGGTTCACCTCAGCCAAAACCCGCAGCTTCAGGTGTTGCAGGTGATGCAGGCATCCAGCCCGGGGCACTTTAAGACTTGCGGCTGCGGTTGGGCGGCGGAAAAGTGGGAAAGTGGGAAAGCCCGGGGAAACTCGGGAAAACGCGGGGTGAGGAGGTGAAAGCCAAGGGAGAAACGACTGGCAGGAGCACAAAAATGGCGGAAAATGCAGCCCGAGTGCCGAAATCGGGCGGGCCAACTGAAGCGTTATTCTGCAACCGCGACACTTGGCACTGACGCGCCGCATTAAGCACAGGCGAACGAGTTCGGAAGGGCGTTTGGCCCGCGCTTGGGGTTCCCCAGCGTCATCCACCAGCGCAGACACACGAGGGACAGCTGCGGTCAGGAGAATGAAGGCGCTCCTGGATGGCACAGCAGCCGAGGTGAGTCACTTGAAAGACGTTTCGCAGATGGAGAAAAATTTCTCCAACCTGGTTAGTTTTAAAACCTATTTTGTCTAAGCTTTAATAGAAGAGGGGAAGTAAATAAATTATTATTAGGGGCCTGTTAGAAACTTCACTACTGTACTAAGGTAAACAATGTAAATATCACATATCATTTATATGGGATAAATATTCGGAGCTATTTGCCTGACCGCAGCTGTGTGCAGTCCGTATGCGCATTAGTTGCTGCTGCTAATTTCTGTAGCCGCTGTCGACGGGCGGCAACTTGGAGCGCATCATCAACGCAAAACTAATGCGAAAACTTTTGCAGAATTTTTACTTTTAATTGTTTGAGTGTTTGTTGCCGGCACACCGACACACAGACACACCGACACACAGACGCGGGGATTAAAATGGGGCGTGGCAGTGGGGTGGGCGCCAGCTGGCCGCAACCACCGCAATTTAGTTAAAGCATAACGGCAGGAAGACCGCAGCAGCAGCAGCAAAATCCAGTGCCACAGCAACTCCAGTTGCGTCTGCAACAATCTCGACTCGACTCGACTCGACTCGAAATCCCAAATCCTCTTTTCTGTATGCGAATTAAATGCACGCTGCCCCCTTTCACAAAATATTTGTGCTCCTTTGAATCTGCCTCTTGCCATCGTTGCGTTGCATTTCGTTGCATGGAATGTTTCACTCTTTATCGTTGATTTAACAATTAGTTCAACGGAGCTGCATTCCGTTTTTAACCGAATGTTGGCAAGCATTTAAATTATTTGTTTGCAGTCTCGTGTTTTCCCCGCGGCAACTTGTTGAACTCTCCCGTGCTGCGTTTGCATCGTTACTGCATTTTCCGGTGCAAAATAACCAAAGGCGAATTTTCTGTAATTAGTTTTTCAGGAAACCTCTTTTCGCGTTCATTGAAAAAACAACCTTTGCTGCCCGATCATTAACGCAGTCCACACGTCGCAAAAAGGGACGCGCTATTGGCCCTGACATTTATTTAATTGAATGACCCTGGATCAAAGCGGAACTGTGTTTAACACGTTGGCCTTTGGCCGGGCGACAAGTCCTGTAATTGGTTGCAAGGTAAACGCCACTTTGGGAAGTTCCCGCTTTTCAGACTCATTTTCGCCGTACTGCATATATAAATCATACGCCACGTACGCCGCTGCTTTAATACATCAAGCAGCCCGTGAAGCTTAGGGGCAGAGGCAGCTCAGGTTGGCGCATTGTCAGGAAAATGAGCACTGGCAAAAATGCAAGCGATGTTCATGAGGTTTACCTATCCGAGCTGCAAACTATATTTCAAATAGTTTTAAAACATTTAACTTGGCTTTCAAATAATAAAGTTGTATATATATCCTGTAAAAATATAGCAACTTTTACATACTGAAACTATTTAATATTAATATTTTACTGAAAACATTTATTATAATTATTAATATGAGTATAGAGGACAGCCGTAGAGTGGTTTAGCTTCGTTCCCTTGCTTTGTGGTCTGTGTAGAATACAAAACTATTCGGGGCTTGCATTTCTGGGCCAGGCCTGACCTACTCCAACCTGGAAAAGAGCTGCAGGCAGAGATCGGGAGGTCCTGGCAGTGCACAGTGCGGCAGCAGCACAATTGTTTATTTGCAGGGAAATTCATTTGCCAAATGGCATGCGTGCCTGAGCCACCAGAAATACCCGGCAAGTCTGCTGCTGTGCTGCACAAGGCTGTTTATGCTTAGCTCTGGTTTTGGGCACTCCTGAAATTGTTCTGCACTCCGTCCGGTCGTCTCATGTTTATCTACATTTCCCAGAGCTTTGCGCTGCTGACGTTGATGCTGGTGCTGATGCTGGTGCTGGTGCTGGTGCAACTATAAAATCGTTTTTAATTCATTTTGGAGCCGAATGCAAAAGTTTGCCATCAGGCTTTAATGGCAGTCTTAGTCCGCTGAAGGGGGAGACCGAATGGGTTGGGATTTACGAGCGAGCAGCGTTTTGCGTTAATGCGACGAGATAATTTCCGGGCACAGCTTAATGGAGAAGTTTGTGGTCAAAAGTCCCTAACTCACTCGCTTATAATAGCAACGTGGCAGCCGAAAATATAGAAATTACCATGAATGTATTCGGAAGTTGAAGACCAATGAATTAGTCGCAGGGAGCGGATTAAGAACACAGTTTATTTATTTATAATCTGACAAATCAGTGTTCTAAACGTTTTCCTATAACTTCATTTCCCGGGCAGTAAATGCATTTTGAAGCTGGCAAATGGGTAGTTCAAGCATAGTCTACTAGTTTTATGCTTTCGCTGGCACTTGATGGCGGCGCGGGTCAAACGCAGTTGCTTAGCGCGCAATCAAATATTAATTGCACTTGGCACAATGTCAACTTTGTTTGCCCGCTTTGCCAGCAGCAGGGAAACGAAAAGCCGGGAAAGCTTGGAAAACCGGTCGCCTGGGTCGAATTATGGAATGACAACAACTGCAGATGCAGCGACAGCGGCAGCGGCAGCATCAACTGTCATTGCTGACATTACAAACAATGTAAAATGCACTAAATTGTGGCCGCAAAATGAAAAAGATTAAAAGGGAAAAATGGGCGAGGATGGGGGCCACAAGGATTTTCCGCAATCAAATCAAAAACGAATTGGGTTTCGCCCAGCTGAAAATCAAAACGAAAACATGACAAAGATTGCATGTCACAAAAGGCGAGCGATTCAGTGGGCTCTCAGCCTGATTGCGAATCGATACGGAATCGGACTCGGAATCGGAATCGGTATCAAAATCAGAATGCGACTCGGAATCGGTACGTAACTCTGGCTCTATAGAGAGTAATTAACCCAGGGATGCGGCTCATTACTGCGAGTCGACCAAGACAAAGCAATAAATCAGGCGGTCTTTGATGGTTTGATGGACTACCAACTCGTACCAAAGTACGAGTAATTGCAATGACTGTGTGGCCATTAAAATCAGCACATTGAAGATTTCAATTATGGGCCAGCCTCGCCATCTCCGGCTGCACGCCATATCCATCGTCATATCCATCGCCATCGCCATCGCCATAGCCATTGCCATTGCGATGCCATCGTCATCATCATGGCCGTCGTCGTTTTCATTATCATCGTCGATGGCCATCATATAATTTAATTTGATTTTTATTTAATTGAAATTTATAACAACAATGGGCGGGTGGTAAACAACGTTACGAACTGTGTGCTGTGTGCTGCGTGTGAAAGGCGAGATTCATTCGATTCGCCTCGACTCTCAAGAGCCTGCGAATGTGAAATCAAATGAAGAATAATGAGATTTACTCTTATTGTTATTGTTCCTTGCTGCATTGCTCTTGATTCTTATGATTCTTATGACTGATTTCATTTCGTCAATTTCCCATCATTCGAATCGAAATCGCTCCTTCGTCTCTGATTGACAGTCGAATGTGTGTCCCAGGACGCAAACAAAACTCGCAGTCTTTGCTCCTGAGTTGGCTGTCGCTTACTTTAATGACCAGAATGGGCTAATTAAAGTGATTTGATTAGCGCGTATAAAACCAAGGGAAAACGTGGCGAGAACAATGATGTAACCATGGTATCATTCTGCCGTTTGATTATATTTCAATTATTTCACAGCCCGAAGAATAAATTTGTAATAATCGTTTTTAGTTTACATTTTAACAATGTTTAAAATTCACTAGGCTCTGTAGCTATTTCAAAAATTATACCCACTACACCTGTGTAATAGCTTTGCAGTCAGTTTGTACATATACTCTTTGATGCCAGTGCAATAAATATAAAGTCCGTTAAGAATTCAGAGGAAAATCGAGGCACGGCAAGTGGAAAATCCCCTTTTGTCATTATGGGCTGCGGCTGTTCTTGTGGTCAGCTTTCAGTGCTCCACAACCCCACACATTTAAAGATTAGAGCATTTCGAGTTTTCAAAGTGGATTAACAATGCTCTCCGGGCTTCCCCTCTTTGAGGCTCCCAGCTACCAGCTCCCAGCTCGCCAGTTAATTAAACAAAAACTATGAGGGGGCTTCTGCTGCAGACCACTAATGGCAGGCATTTGGGATTTGAGTTATTGTGGGGCAGACCGTTGGCATTTGCGGCTCTCAGTCTTGAATGAGTGTTTTTAGTTACGTATCCGCCAGGTTGGTCGAGTACCAAGCCGGTGCAGCTAAAATGCTGCAATCACTTGTTAGTGATTGTTACTACAGTAAATCAACTAGTTAACCTTTTCTTGATAAACTGTTTATTTAAATCCTTGCCTTTTCAGATTATTACATTTACACTTGTTGACATAACCCAATGTTTTTAACAACAGTACAAAAAAGTTTCCTTAAAGGAATAGAAGCTCTATTGTGCTTTACTTATATTTAAAATATTTTCAACAAAAAATAAATGTCTGCATTGTTTTTATTTTCGAATATGGTTCTGTGAGCACATTTTGTGGCTTTTTTGAGCGCTTTTTCTATTGCCAAATGGCGGGTCTAGTTTCGGGTCTAGCCAAGAAGTGGGGCGCAAAGAGCACGCGAAGTCAAATAACTCAGATGGTGGGGCCATTTGGCTAATTGCACGAACGTGCGGCCGTTGCTCTGGACTCCGTGGAAGGCATCCAGGGAGTCGGGAGCTCAGCCTTCGGGTGAGTCGGAGCTAAGGACCGGAGATTGGGAGACTTCTAGATGCTCCGGCAGACATTTGGCAGCCTATTCCGGCGAGATCCCGCGACGCAGTCACGTCGAGTTAACAAAACTGATATAAATTATGAGCGCGGCGTATATTTTACAGAACTGTCAGCACGGTAGCGCCACTAAAACATATTCAGCCCCTAATTTTTTGTGCGCCTCGGACGCCGAACTTCTTGGAGCGCCCGTTCGCAAACTTTATTCCCTGCTTCGACAACTTTGCGACATGTTGCAGCCCCCGCGAAGGCAGCAGGATCCTCGGGAGACGTCGGGCCACGATATGCTTCCCTGGGCAATAAATTCGCCACTCGTCCCGGCTGCACGGCGCACCTATATCCCCGTACCCATCCTGGCATCCTACCATCTACGCCCACTGGAAAGCACTTCCCTCATCTTCTGGCACAGCAGCAAAGTCCTCGTCCACACTCGCGAGTACTTCGCTTTCGCATTCCGACACTCCACTGACTCAGCTCTAAGCTGCAGTCGAAGAAAATGAGTTCCATTTCACTGTATTATTGCAAATGAATGTTTAAAATTAGAGCTGTATGACTTTAAAATACTGCAATTGCACTTTATCTTTTACACATTTTACCTAACAAGAATATTACTTTCTTATGGAACGATGTCCTTGGGAAAATAGTTCTTAGTGTTTTTGATTTCTCTTCTTCGACTCCCACTTCGACTAGTTCGTTTTACTGCTTTTCCGGCTGCGTCTACAGTTCGCAGAAAAGTTTGTTGCCAAAAATTTGCCGCGATTGGGTGTGAAGTTGGCGACCCATTCCCAAGTGTCCTGCCCTCCGCCACTTCCACCTCCACCGCCACCGCCTTCGCCGACCGCTTTTCCAGCTCAACTCCATACTGTGTGCCGTCGGTGGGTCTTACAAACTCGCATATTTTGCTGGCGCGGAATACCTTAAGGCTTTTGGCGAGAATTTTATTTCAGTCGGCGGCGCTGCTGTTGTGACAGTAAACATGCAAGCACACACGACCCATCTCGCAGTATAAAAGATTGGGATACAAGCCGAATGTTAGCTGCACTGAGAAGGAAATGCCCCTTTTTCGTTGAAGACTTTCGAGTTAGAGACTAAAACATATCGGTTAAGAAACTGTATCAGTTGATTCCTCGTCATACACAGATTTAAATGTAATCTAAAGCATCGAAAATCTGTAAAGTCTTACTTTAAATAAAGGACCTAACCACCAGAACAGACACTTGCAAATTTCTTTCCGTGCAATTGGGCTGGTGTGTGGGTGTGGCGGGTGGGCGTTTGGGCGTTTTGGGCGTGACGCCGGCGGTGCACACTCGAAACACCTTCCACTGCAGGAGGCAGTCAACTTTGCGGAAAATCGTTTGAAGCGCTTTGCACTTCGTCGACATCTTCTGCATCCCGAGCTTCCTCGGCAGCTCAGAGTGCAGAGCTATGTGTGTGGTGCTGGATGTGTTGTGTATTGTTCCAGCAAGGCGAGCCAGAAACTTCAGCCTCAAGTTGACTATTTATGGCTTTTTATTTGCGGTCTGCCGCCTGCGGCTCGCGATGATCATTTCGCCCTGTTGAATTTTTGGCCGGCTTTAAGCCGTGATCCATTGGCCAAAACCCCAGTGGGCCATAACTCATTTCACCCGCTGCACGCGCCGACAAACTGAGTGTGACAAGCGGGCCAGAAGACGCCGCCTCGCAATGGCGTCTGGTGGCCGGCGTTGCACCTTCCGGTACCGGTTTTCCACTTCCTCCAGTTCCTTCAGTCCCTCCCCACCCCTCTTTCCATCCCACCAGACCCGCCCAGCGGAAAACACATCCGCCACGCACGCAAGTCCAACCACCCACTCGCCAAACAAACGCAGGCCGACAGCCGCAAACAAAGACACCACACCATACCACAACACACATGCTCAGCCCCGAAACTTCTCTAGTCGGGACTCTGGTCTACACTTAGAAAAAATAGTGTACTTAGCACATAAGTGGTGGCAGCACAATTGAATAACTCGTTCCTGGTTGTATTCGCTCATTTGCTATTTATTTCAACAGATATTATTGCATGCCGATTTGCCTTATAAAACGTATTTCCTTCTGAATACAAGTATATAATTTCTATTAATTATGTCCCGTAAATTACCTTTTGATTTTGCATCAATAGTAATCTAAATATGTACTCAGCAAGAATAAAATCATGAGCAGGTGATTTATGTTAATTGCAGTGCTTAGTGCTTAGCGCTTGGCCGTTCAGTGCAGTAATGAAATGGCCACAGTTTTTTCCGAGTGTGACGTGGGTTGGCCCGTGTGTGGACCCAGCAATCAATCCAAATGATATACACATTTCAGACTTGGCTCACTTCTCGGCTCAGCTCTTCTCAGCTCCGCCTGGCTTGGCATGTTTGCTCAGGGAAGCGAGGGGTGAAGATTTGATGTATTTGACAGATAGACTCCGTCCGTCGGTGATTTTTTACGGGCGCAGGGGAGGGAGGGTGTGGTCTGGTCTGCGGACAATATGTCTCAGTCCCGGGCAGGAATGGCGTGAGCAATGGCTCTTCGGTCAACGGGCACAGGGATTATTGATATTTAAATGGCAGCTAAGCAAATTGAAAGCTGGAACGGCTGCCCCAAAAATATGCTGCGAATATGTGTAAATTGTGCTTATATTTTATGCTAATGCCGCACAGTGGTGCATTTATCTTGCCCAATATAGTTTGTAAAGGTTACACATTTCGAAAAAGGAAAGTATTATAAACACATTCAACTTGCAATAAATTAAACAGATGTCAAGTATATAGATTATGTGAATGCATTGAATATTCCGATTTGCTCGATTTACGGTCCTCTTGCTATGTGACATTATCCTCTCCCTTGAATAAAAGAGTTTTTAATTTTGGTAATTTTGATAATTTTGATGAACCTAAATATTCCCGTGCACAATTTAGAAATGATGGCGAAATTAAAAATGCATTACACTCCTGGCGCTCGGCGCTCGGCGCTTGACAGAGGTTTTGGTTTAATTCAATTAAATAATGTGGAGCAGCTGTCCCGCGATCCTTCTGACGCAGCGCCATCATCCGAGCGGGCACACTCGCATCTAATTAAAATAATGAAGCCCCAACCACCGGCTTGTTTTCGTACGGAAATATTTGCGGGGCGTGGCGATTGCCTTGGAATCGTTGGGGCCCGGGGCCCGGAATCGTCGGAGCCGGAGTTTCCGGCCAAGAAAGAGCGGCGGCGGCATCAGGGCGTAACGAAATGCGCATAAAACAGGGAGAATTTACAGCCAGAGTCCTTCTTAATGTGCCATGGCGAACCGCAGGACACTGCCTGCCAGAAATCAGACACCAGTCGCACTGGGTATGCTTTTTTGGGCGGCTTTTGGCCTCATTTCCAGCGTTTATTCATTGTGCCTTTTAAGAGCTTCCGTTTCGTCACGCATAACGCTTTCGAACGACAATGACACGAACATCAAAATCATCAGCATTATCTGCACAGCCACACGGAACACGGACTGACTACGTAGTCCGTACGTAGTACGGAATACAAAATACCGACTACGGAGTCCGGAACAAGCGACGGGCTGCGATGTGAGTGAGGGTCCGTGGAGGGACGAGCTCTTAAACGCCCGCAATCCAACTACAAAATGGAACAAGTGCCGGAGCGTAGGGATCGAGCAGAGATGACATCCTGACCAGGACGAAAATCCTAGTTTGATTAGTTTCAGCCATACAATAATTATAAATATTTACTAAGGACCATTGCGAAGAATGGCTTATTTGATACGTAACACTGCTTAAAATGAGTTTTTAGTAGTATACAGCTAATAAGTTATTTATATAATACAATTATTACTAATGACTTCCGGTGTAGTATGAACCATTTCCCCTCATCGGTTTAAAGCTGTCATCACTAGGATGAGGTTTTCGCATCTCCTGCTCCCAGCCTGGGTGAGTCCTGGTTGGCCCAATGAGTGAGGTGTTCCTGTCCGGCGCTCCTTGTCTGGCCATGTTTGACAACATCTAGGCAAAATGGTGACGTCGTCGTGGTCGTCGAGGTTCCTGCATGACATGGCGTATGCGTAACGTTGCGTTTACGAGCGTGTTTTTATGGCAATTGACATCATCCGAGGTGCTTGTAAGTGCTGGTGCGTATTTTAATTTAATGCTAAGCTGAACTATAAGCACGTAAAATTTGATTGCACTCGCACACTCGGACCGAGAAGATAAATAAACAGTATAAACACATAGGCAGTTCCGCTGGCATAAGTAAACAATTTATATAATTACCCGCCCAGTAGCTGCGCTACTGCGCTTAACTGATTGCTTTATTATTTTTTCGAGTGTCATGTTTGCCGTTTTAATTCCGACAACAATACGGCTGCAGCATAAATATTTACGAGCCAAACGGGCTGAGCCAAAGTCCGGCATCCAGCGAATCTCGGCCATAGTAATAACAATAATGGTGGGCAGCAAAAAATAAAATACTCGGCTTAAACATATGCAAATAATATGGCAAATAAATTTGTTCACATCATCAACACATTTACTGGACTGGTAACTTAATTACACATGTAAACAATTGCATCAATAAGACTATTTCTTCCATAAAAAGGGCTAAAAAGGGCTGCCTCTGCTGTTCATTGGCTTTGGCCAAATAGTTGGTCAAGAGATATGTACATATGGCTAGCAATTAGGCCCGAATCTTCAAAGCCGTATTCAGTGAGCAGAAATCAAAGCCAAGCAATTATCGGCGAATATCGAATATGTGCTGGAATTTAGAGGGAAGCAATCGGATTTATATGTGGATTGCTTCTCAAGTGGCAAAGGGGCAAATGTGAATGGAATCGCAACATTTTCATGCCACTCGAACATGCAGCGAAATGAGCAGTGACTGCCACCGGATTTTTGTAATTGCCACTTGTCGTGTAAATAAAACGAGTGCCACTGTCATGTGCAGTGTCCCTCTTGCATATATTACCACTCGCACTTTTTCCGCACGGCACTGTGAGTGCCGCATGTACTACTTTTTTCGCCAGGTGCATTGACGCATAAATTCCAGCAAATACACGCGAGGGCTCCAATATATGTGATGGCAAGTGGCAATGTTGCAACATGACTGATTCGATGCGCGGCTATAAATAAAGTCGTTATGCATGCATTATAAATAAATGGGAGTGGACCGGACCACTAATCACTGCACTGATTTATTCGAATTGGCTGCGGAATTTATGACAAGATTTGCCAAACCACCTCCAAATCCATGCCTAAATTTAAATAGAATTGTGTATTGCCTCTGCCACGCAGACAAATCAACTCAAGTGTATCGAAATGAGTTTCGCTTGATTTTCCCCCATCATCCCAGAATATACATATACTCGAATACCCACCCACATCTCCCTCTAGATTTCAGTCAGCCAAAGGCTGTGACATTTCATTCGCGGCAATTAGGAGCCAATTTCACGCGTCGTTCTCGCAGTGAAACCATAAATTTCACCCGACACTTGTCCGGCTGAAGGCGACTTAAATGGTTTAAGGTATTACGACCAAGACTGTATTTTATTGGTGATGGGAACGAAATGTGAGGTATGAACCGCATAGACACTTTTGAAAAGTTGAAAAGAAGCCAAAACACTGTTTTCCAATTAAACAAGTTATTCCATTCATGTAAGCAAAATCAGAATGGTGCCAAGTCGTTTTCTAGCAAACCTTGAAAGTAATTTCTTTCATATCCATATTTGAGCCATAATAGTCATGGAAGTTGCACATTTCTTATGCAGCTTACATGAACTGTTGCTATCCCGATGGCTTAAAGGCATTTCCAGCCAAGAAATCAAAGCTATTTCATGGGCGGCAATAAGAGCAGTCATTGATTAAGCCATCAATCATATTAACTTTGACTGCATGACAAGATGCAAATGCCGGCTTTGTAAATTTCCATATTGCATATATGCAAAAGAAGCGTCCCTTTGGTAAGAGTGCAAAAGCAAATCCTCAAAACGGGCCAAATGTCAACTGGAATAAAACGGAAGTCGCATTCGATGGCAAGAGACATTTGATGGCCATCGGATCATTTTTCACTTCATTCATAAGCCGGAAAACGTAATTTATGATGGGAAATTCCTAAGACGGAGCAGCAGGCGATAAATTTACAGTTTGCGAAACGTTATTAATTGCTAATTACCTCCGAACATGATTAATGCCCTCCTGGCCGCCGCGCTCATCTGCATTTCAGTATGCCCATTGATGTGCCATTTGCACATCGAGGTAACATAGTATCGAGTATAAAGAGTTTCCCACACTTGGATTGCAGATCTCTGCGGCTGCTAAATATATTTTGTGAGTATATTTTAGTGTACACATTAAATAGGTTTAAAATATAAGGAAAATGTATTTAAATATTTCGCAATGGGGAGGAAAGTCGTCCGAGCTTCCACTTGATCCAAGCGTCAGCCACGTGTGACTTTCTTTCGGCTGGCCGAGCTTGAAACTGCCGTGTAATGTAATTATTGCCAAACTATTCATCATGTTTTGGGCGCCGCTCGGAGCGCTCGGAACAGCAGCCACTTGGTTGCGCGTCTGGGGTCTGTCAAACGCGGCGTATGAGCAATGTGGCCCCCAACGCACTCGCACTCGCACACACACAGGCATGCGAGGTTAACTAATTAGCATGTCAAAGCCATCCATATTGCCACAACGAAGCCATTTCAAAGTGTTGCCTCCATTGAAAAGAAAAGCCAACCCAAAGGCGCAAATCCCATTTAATTACGCTTTTATATTCATAATCCCCTTCCATGTTTTCAGCATAATGCGATCCTTAAAGGACACCCATGCACGCAAACACTCGCACACTCACACACACTCACGCAGCTCACACTCATCTATCTGTTTTGATTAATCCTTTGTCAATGGCTCGGACTTAAGGCGAGCAACTAATTTGCTCTCAATGGGTCCCAAGAAAGGGCATGCTGTCGTAAAACAAAACGACCCAGCACACACAATATAAAATTAAATTAAATTTGTCAAGGGCTCGATGGTGAAGGACCATTAAATGTCCATAATGGCCATATGTGTTTGGGTTGTGCACATCGAACATTGTTGGAAATCGTATCCCTATTGGCTGCCAAAACAAGCAATTAATACAGCTTGTAGGAATAATATTCACTTCGGGCATTTGTGTTTTAGAAACTCAAAGAAGCCACAAAAGGATGGCCAGTTCATAGTAGACTCCACTTTTTGGAAAATTCTTTATTAGCCGAGTATAAAATTCAAATTATTAGCAGAGCTTCTAGCCTCTTGCTTCGTGTCGGTGCCTCAATTGGAGTCCATATACGTGGTTTCCGTGCTTGTAGTTTCCCGTTTTACCCTTCTTCAGATGGCACTGACCGTCTTTCCCAGGACTCTCATATGGGCGGCACTTCCGTCCGCTTCGGAGCAACCTGCCCGGCAGGATGTAGTTCTCTCGGGGAACATTATGCCCCGAAATGGGGGGCCCCGTGTATGGCGTCCTTTTTTCCTTTTCGATCTTGACCTTTTCTTGATGGACGCTTCGCACCGATCCGTGATTGGAGAACACCACCTGCTCGCGGTGCAAGCTGCTGTGGTGCACTGGCACCCGATTTGACTCCCTGTGCGGTGGGAACGGCGGCTTAGAGCAGCCAAATGGAGTCCTCACCTCATCCTCCTTGCACTGCATCACGTCGACCAGGCCAGCTCTTGCCATATCCTTGCCGAAGCCTTCGTCCTTCCAGGATCTCATCATAATCTTGTTCAGAAAGTTATCGCGGTTTACGCAGCCATTTTCGGAAAGAATTTCATCTGACTTGCACTTGGATGAACCTGCAGCCTCTGGCTTACTAGCTGGTTTGCTAGCTTCTTCGGCCGCTATTGGTGATGCAGTTGGTTCAGCTGGCGGTACCTTAGGTTCATCTTGGGCAGATGCCAGTAGTAAACTGAAGTGTAATAAAAGCCCGCAGAAAAAGCGGCGAACATGCATCTTGCGGTGCAAGACTTAGCGGACTGAAATATATATCATAAAGACAATGAGGTGTAATGTGTTCAGTGTGAGACTGGAAAATTAATTTGTTCTGCATTACCATAAAGATTCGATTTTCACTTTAGGTATCCCTAAAGTTTTTATTAAGTAAAACTTTTGGTAACTATTCTATTTGTCTGTAGGATCAAGTAAATATAAACGTAAATTCTTATCCTTAAACATAAACTGTAACTAGAGGTGAAAACATTTTCTGGATACAAACATGCAACGTTTTCCTTTATTGAAACGGTGTAATAACTCGTAGTATATGTACCTTATTTCCGTTTTTCGTTTTCGTTTTCGTTTGTTTGATGTTGTCGTTGGCGAACTGGCCGTTTTCTTTGAATGCAGCGACTCCTTCTTCCCAGGACCTCGTTAGCCCGACACTTGTGTCCCTTTCCAATACTCCTTCCCGGCAAGAAGACGTACTTTCGTGGGCGCTTGTGCCCAGTTATCGGAGGTCCCGACACCCTAGGCTTTCGAATGGGTTTCTGTTCAACATCTTCCTCATGGTGAAAGTGCTTAAAAATGCCCTTGTCGTGCATAATCCGTCCGTCATTTAGTCTGCTGTGGTGCACTGAAACTCGACTTGACTCCCTGTGCGGTGGAAACGGCGGCTTTGAGCAGCCAAATGGAGTCCTCACCTCATCCTCCTTGCACTGCATCACGTCCACCAGGCCTGCTCTTGCCATTTCCTTGCCGAAGCCTTCGTCCTTCCAAGATCTCATCATGATCTTGTTCAGAAAGTTATCGCGGTTTACGCAGCCATTTTCGGAAAGAATTTCATCTGACTTGCACTTGGATGAACCTGCAGCCTCTGGCTTACTAGCTGGTTTGCTAGCTTCTTCGGCCGCTATGGGCGATGCAGTTGGTTCAGTTGGCGGTACCTTAGGTTCATCTTGAGAAGATACCTCTAAGAAGCTGAAGTATAGTAGAAGCACGCAGCAAAAGCAGTGAACTTGCATCTTGGGATGCAAAACTTAGCGGACTGAAATATATGACCTAAAGCAAATTAGGTGTAACGTGTTTTCTGTAAGACTGGAAAATTCATTTGTTTTGCATTACCATAAAGATTTGTTTTTTTACGTTAGGCATCCCTAAAGCTTTTATTAAGTAAAACTTTTGATAACTACTATATCTATAACTAGTTTATCTTCGCTTTTCGTTTGTTTCGTGGACGGATATGCCTACTTGTCGGAGTTCCCAATACTTTAGGTCTTCGAATGTGCTATTGTTCAACATCATCCACATAGTGATAGAGCTTACAAATGCTCTTGTCGGGCACCCGGCTTGACTCCAAGTGCGGTAGAAGGCTTTGCGCTGTCAAATGGAGTCCCGACCTCTTCCCCATTGATCAGCATATCTACCAAAGCCTTGGTCATTACGATCTTGTTGGGGACGTTCTCGCGATCCATGCAGCCATTCTCGTATAGAATTTCATTTGCCTTGCACTTTGATGCTGCGAATGAGTGAAGCCCCTGTCATACTGTTTTCTGGATCTTCTTCGTCTCCAGCAGGCTGTGTAGTAGCAGCTGGAGTTGTTGGCTCTATTGGAGATATAATAAAGCCCAGCACTATATGGACCATATTTCCTGCTGCTCAGCTCAGTCCAAGCTACAGCATACTATTTAGTTTTATGAACGAGGAAATCCATTTGCCTTGGTCTCCCGTGAAATTTAGAGCTAACTTGCATCAAACTTATAGTAACGACAACAACTTAATAGTTGCCTCATACACTTTACATCCTCGTTCTACCATGCACACGTTTTCGGGAGCCGCAAGCTCCCAAAGTTTTAAATTAGCAACATTATTGATTTTCAGTAGTTGGTGAAATAATAACCGAAATCAATTGGAGGACACGCGAAACTTTCAAGGTGTTGCTGGGGCCTTTTGCTTCTCTTTGCGGCTTGTTGTTTCGTTCTGCAATCTCAATTTCCCCCGCAATAAAATTAATGTTTTACGTAGCCAATTCCGAATCGTTTATTTCACATAAAAATGCGATAAATAAGCGACGCATCCTGTGCGACGCCGTCGAAGACGCCAAGGATAAGCCACTGTTGTTGTAGTTGTTGTTATTGTTGTTCTGGTGCGTGGGGTCTCGATTGTTGTTGTTCCTCCTTGCTCTCCTGGCTGGACTGTAGTGTTGTTGTGCTTGTTGTTGGTACTTTGCTCGTTGCGCACCTCCAGCATCGTGTATTTATAGCGCAAACAATGGAAAGGATGTTGTGCAAGGACATACGCGCCGGATTACTGCGGAGCGCGAAGGGGCAGCGCGGGACCATGGAAAAGGGGCTTACGAACAATGCGACGCCACGCCCCCTCTTCTCTTTAGCTATCCGCCTTTCTCCTTTGCTGCTGGTTAAAAATAAAGAGGGAAGCTTACTTCGCGGGCTGGTTACCCAACGAAAAGTAATGGGAATCCACGGGCAAGATCGAAGGTGGAATGTTCAGATGGGGCTAATCATTTTCTAGACATTACCGGTAATTTTAAAAATATTTGGCATATTTCAGCAACACATTCTAATTAGTAAAGATACATTTTGATAGAAATGTTACTTTTAGTTAGGAAAAGAGGTATGTTCAAGATACCTAAAATTTGAAATACCAGGATTTTGGTTCAATTGTGTTAAAAAGATATCAAAGAACGATTAAGTAACGAGCTTCAAAACTTCTCTGTAGTAACCCCGGAAAGCATATAAAAAGAAAGGCAACGCCAAAAGATGTAGGTTGAGATGGTGAAGTAAGGCGAGTGCGGCAACAATGGTGTGGCACGTGACCCCGCCGAAATCCGGGCAACCCTGACAACCCTGGCAGCTCTAGCCCTCGCTTGCGGCTCCTGTTAAAAATTTCATGTTAATGGCCACACGAAGATTCGCTCTTAACCCTTTTGCCCCGTGGGTGCCGCTGTAAGTGTGTGTGGGTGTGGGTGTGGGTGTATACACTATAGTCCCGAGTGTGTGGTGGTGTGGCTGTATCTGTGGCAGCGTGTAAGTGTGCAAGTGTGCGTAACAGGTCATTGTCCCAGTGTTTTTCGGTCGCACCTTTATGGCGAGGACAAGGCAGCTTATTTCCTTTGGCTGTCCTTTTTGCAAATTTCAGTCCAGCCAGTGCACACGCAACCGTCTTTCGCCGGCGTCCTTTCGTCCTTTTCCAGCAGAGGGGAAATTGCTTTAATTAAGGATATCTTGCGAAATGTTTGCTCATATTTATAACCCGGTCGCTTCGTCGGAGAGGTGAAAACTGAGCAGTGAAAACTAGAAAAAGGTGCGCAATCAAAGGCGGAAAATCGTTAGAGAATAAAATCGAAATAACAAAGCGGCCACAGGAGAGAGATAACGAGAGAAAGGGGGAAAATAAGATGGGCAGGCGGGACATAATGCGCTTTTCCCGCTGTGGAAGCGGTTTGTTTTCCTTTTTTTTTTGAACTGCCAAAGGTCCTGCGGACATTTTCGGTTGCCTTCTGTTTTTCCAGCGGTCCTTTGACTATTTGCCATCTTGCCGGCTTCATTTGTTTGTGTTGGCTTGTCTGCGTTCAGCGTTCAGCGTTCTGCGTTTTGCGCTCAGCGCTTTGGGTATTTCGCCGGGATAATAAGATAAAAGCTTTAGTGCCATTCGGGCCAAGTTAGTTAATTGCGTGAATGGCAGTTGTGCCCTCATTTTATTCCATTTTATACTGCTCTTACTGCGATTGAATCGTGCAACCAATTGGGTGATTAGCAACTGCAGTTCACCGGCGATAATCCCCCAGATTTTCCCCTTTCCATTGCCCACCTGAAATTTCTCCAGGCAGTCAAGCCCTACTGCTTCTCATCTTTTATTCAGCACGCAACAATGACAAGTAAAATTTCACCAATGGAGCACATGAAATTCATGCAAAACACTTTGATATTCATATAGTTGAAAATGCACTGGAAGAAAGTTAAGTGTCAGAGCTCAATCTAGAAAAGAGAAGTTTAAACAGTATCTTTTTTACTTTATAGTATCTTTAAAAAGCAGCTATGATCACGCTTTAGATGAATTTCTGCAATCTTATGTTCCTCGCACTCTGCCCAAGTATCTTTCCCAGTGTAGTTCCATAGATACACCACGTCCATATATGTATATGTGGTCTGCCCTGAGTGCTGGTGAAAAAACAACAAATAAACATGAAGGCAGCAGCAACAAACAATGGCAGCAACAACCGGCAATTGTTTTTGCAAACACACACATCATACATACGCATATATTCGACACTTGCAGTGCCGCCTAAATGTTCATGAATGCTCCATAAAATATTAAATGTTTATGAATTTCAAAGGGCTCCTTACTTCATTTGCATAATCCCAATGTTTGTTGCCAAGTGTTTGTGCGTGTGTCCGTGTGTCCGTGTGCTCGTGTGTGGGCAAGTGTCACATATCGTTAGTCTGACTTGTGGCAATAGCTGGAAATGTGTCACATCAGAGTGGAGAATGTGGCATATAGTAGGGCATCAGGATCAGGATCATGGGAGTGTCAAGTGCTTAGACATCTCGGCCCAAGGCGCCCACTTCTAGGCGCCCTCTTCTGTCATCTAATTCCTGTTTTTCTTCGCACGCGCAGTTATCGCTTTTATTGCAATCTGCTCTCGTCCAGCACAGAAAACAAATTTTAAAAAATACATTTTATAGAAAAGGGCATGCTACATTTCAAAATACAGGCATGTCGCCTATCGAACGAGGTATATATTGCTATAGAAATCTTATTACTATATGAATTAGTTAAATAGTCTTAAAAGTAAATAAAGTAAAAGGTGATTGTAAGAATTGCTAGCCATTTTTCCAACGTCACTTTTTCTCACAGTGCACACTTTCCGCTTCTGCAGCTCCTCGAAGGACTCTCAATAGGGGCAGCACGTCCTGGGACTCCTTTTTTATGGCTGCTGGTGCATAGTTTATTGCATCCGCTTCCTGTTGCCATCTCGCATCTCTGCATACTTTCTGGCTAATTCGTGTTAACATTTTTTCCATTTTGCCATTGTTATGGCCCGTGCACTCGTTGCTGTATTTTTTCGCTGATTGCAGCTCATTTGCATGGGAAAGCAGTAAAATCGGGGAAAAAGCGACAGGCTTCTTATCGAGCGTCGACTGTTTCCTTGACTTAATTGCCATTTGGCTGCGTACTGGATTTTATTTATGGGCCCAGCTTAGGCCTCGTTTAGCCAGTGGAAATAATTACCAATACAATTATCACACACTGGTTCACTGTGCACTGAGAGAAACCTCACATACTCTGGAGCGCACATTGTTGGAGTACTTCTACAGAGATTCTTCTACGTGTATTTCCTCTGCCCGGTGGAGCGCTAAAAATTTATGACACAATGCCGCTTGCCAAACAAGAAATTAAAAGTTTGCGACCCGCACTCGCCAAACTTTTGCGCACACGCATGTGGCGCAGTGGAAAATTTATTAAACTAACTGCAAATTAGTGCACAATTGCACACACACTCACACATGTGAGTTGAAAACTTTTAAGAGCGGTCTAGAAAAAAAAGGGAAAAGTCGGCGACTAAGGGAAAAGAAAAGGCTGCAGCATAAATCAAGTCGCCTGCAACGGGGACTGCCCTTAAATTATGTTGCCAATTGGCTAAATATTTCCGCCAGATTGCTGCTCTAATTTCCACAATATTAAATAGGAATGGCGCCGCGGCCAAAAACACAAGTACAAAAGTAACGCCGCCAGACACACGACAATGCCTCTAAGTGATTTTCCTTTGTCACTGGAAAATTGTAAAACAATTGTTATAAATTCTATGCGCTTTTTGCGTTGCCTTGTTTGGCGCTTGATAAATGCAGACAATTAGCCAAATGGTTGACTGGCGCCAGCCTCAGCCATGGATAGACAGTTAGTAGCCGACTTTCATGCCACTGGGAGAAACCAAGTTACAGTAGTGTACCGGTTTCCTAAAAAAAAGGAATTGCTGAATTTGCTCTTAGTTCGCTTAAAAACGAAGTATGCAATGTGTACTAAGTAAACTCTGAACAGTTCTAAAATGTACGGCAAATAAATGGTAAGATGTGCTTGTTTGTTTGCAAGGAAATATGTCACATATATTTTAATGACTACATCTACTCCGGTTATCCGAACAGCTTAGTTTTTTCCAATACTTAAAGTAAAATGTACAAGTTTCTTGAAAGTGAATAATTATATATTATTATAATGTCTTTTGATAAATATATTTTCGTCAAGAAGCTTTATTTCAACTAATCTCCTTAGCTCATAATTAGTCACTTTTAATTTTTTATTCCTTCAATAATACTCAACCCCTATCGTTTTTCAGACCTCAACCGAATCTTACCCGACATTCTTCATGTTGAAACATATACAGCTAAATCTGAAATATGCTGATTACAGTCGTAGCCCAATATAAATTCCAGCTGATAAACTTACCCGGCAGTCTATAACAAAAAATCACAATCTCTGCTTTCAATGCTATAAACGCAAACCAAAACCAGTTTAAATTACAGCAGTTAACTAACCCGGCAGTTTAAACAGCCCCAATAAAAAAGTCAGTTAAACACCCCTATTAAATAACCCCCAGTCAAGCTAACGCCCAGTCAAACTAATCCCCAGGTAAACTAACCCCCAGTTAAACTAAGTCCCAGTTAAACTAACCCCCAGTCAAACTAACCCCTTGTTATTCAGATAACAATCAACATTTTTTTGGAATATTGCTGAAAATTGCCAAAACTAACCCCCAGGTAAATTAACCGCCAATTAAACTAACCGGCAGATAAACTAACCCCCAGGTAAACTAACCAACAGTCAAAATAACCTGGACAAAAAACGAACCCCCAGTTAAACTAACCGGCATCTAAACTAACTCCCAGGTAAACTAACCGGCAGATAAACTAACCCCCAGTTAAACTAACCCCCAGTCAAACTAACCCCCTGTTATTCAGCTAACAATCAACATTTTATATTTCTAATGATCCCAAGGCTACCGAAGAAGAACCGAAGTACAAACGCAAACGTACGTTCCAAGTCGACCAGCCATTGGAACGATACTATGTCACGAACTGTATCATTTCAAAGTCCCGTTGAAGTTGCCATTGTCGAGGACATTGATAACCGCTGGATGGAACTTTAAAAGAGTAGTAAGTTCTGTACAATAGATATCCTTAGCCTAATGTCTTTGGTGAAACCATACTTACTCGTATGCAAAATCCTGCAGTATTATTTTCTTTGCTAAATTGCAAGATCTTTTTAACGAAGTCTAATTCAGAACTTAGAGTGCGCTTAGCCCGGGGTCGTTTATAATTTTGGATTCAGTTTCCTTAACTTGATAGCCACACAAGGTGTTCTTCCCGACTATTTATGAATTCCTTGCTGTTGCCAATAACACACTAATTGCCAACACAGATCCGACCCACTTGATTCCCATCGAGATGCCATCGCCCCAGCCAGACGATTTTCGACAAATAAATCCCCACATGGGGCACTTGGGGCCTGCTGTGGCTGTGGCTGTGCAGGATTGCCGAGCTGGATGCTGGATGCTGGGAAAGGAGGAAGTTGGAAGAAGGAAGAGGAAGGATGAGCAGCTCCCTGAGAGGGACTCCCACTTGGTGCATTGTTATTTCCGCTCGCACACAACAGCAGCAGCAAGCGGAAATAGTTTAAAGGATATTGCAGCCGAATTCGGGGTGCTGCAGGGATAAGCATCCAGTATGCAAAACCATCAATTTTTCCTGCATGTGAGGCGAGTGCCCGTATGCAAAACCACTTTTGCCGAGGCAGCAGAAGTTTGTCGAGGAACAAGGCTGCGAGGAGCCAAGTAAACGGAGCGCCGAGACAAGGCAACTATAATTAGAATCGAAAATGTAACCGAACGGATAAAGTCGACTTTGGCATAAAGTTTGGCCTGCGCTGCGATGCGAATGCGTTTTCGCTCAGATCACAGCAGCCTCTCTAATTATTGACTTTGCTAATTGGCAATTTATAGGAAATTGTCTTCGACAAAAGTTTTGGAAGGCACAGCCATTTCCTATCGCCTTCTGCAAGGCGAGGCTGCAATTTCAAGTGAGTTACTTTGCTTGTTCAAGCCGACGAAAAATGCCAAAAAGTTTCAATCAAAGGCTCCTAATATGCGTAAACAACATTCAAGTTTGCCCTTTGACAGAACACACACTGAAGGGCGCACAAAATGTCGTCGTCCACACGAAGACAAATAGTCGAAACTTTGGTAGCAACCTAATTGAGAAGAAAATTGAAAATTTCTTTAATGAAATGCAAAAATTATATAATAAATTATCCATTCCGTGTGCAGGAAAGTGGAGACTTGTTGGCATCTGTCTGGTGCGAAATGGAAACGTTGGGGGAAAACGCAGCTAGAGTTGCTTCTAGCTGTTGCAAAGGAAGACTGTAATTTAATGCTCTTTTGCACCTTCAAATCCTTTCAATTTCATAAGACACGTAATCACATTCGAAGTGCTCGCCACCCCTCGTCCTTTCCGTTCTTTGCGTCCTTTCCGTAATCACCTAGCACTTGATGAAATGTTGCAATTTATATAGACAAACCCGCCCTTGCGCTCCATGCATGGCTCACTACTATGTAGGATTATTCCTGGAGTCGCAGGTTGCAGGCTGCAAATTGCAGGTTGCAGGTAGCAGGTAGCAGGTAGCAGGTACCAAGTTGCAAGCTTTTCTCAGCTCCAGGTTTTCTGCAATTTTGACACACTTGATGGACTCCGTGCACTTAGGGGCAACCCAATCCAACCGACTTTTTCCTGGCAGTCTTGCATTATTTGTAAACAGAGAACTGACTGCACATGTGTAATGCATTTCTTAAATTATTCGATTCGAAATCCGGATACAATTTGACTGATCAGTTTGCCCCACTTTGTTTGCCAACGCAATCATGTAACCTCTTTGCACCCATTTCTTAACGGAAAAATGTGTAATAGTAGAATAAATACAATAGACCTGTCTAGCGAGCAAAGTCCCTTGTGATTTTAAGCCTGCTCAAATGATTTATTAGCTTTGTTAGATAAATTGACTAATCTCTCATAATTCGTCCTGGTTTTTCATATTTTTTCTCATAAAAGGATATTGCCTAGATCTAAATTTACATTGCGATTCAACAACGCCAAAAACCAAGCGCAGCTGCAGCAATTACAAAAAAAGCGTAAGCCCGAGGCTTCGCTTGACCACAGCCAATTAGCAGTTGAGCAGTTTTGAAAATTTCACCAACCGCGAGCTTGTGCACTCAAAAAAATAGGGCTCATTTGGGTTATTTTTGTTCTGTGTTCAGCCTATAAAAACGCTTCATTTACCAATACATGGAACTCCGCCAGAATCTAAAAGCTGTTATCTACGATTAATTGGTTAATGCACAAAAGATCATATCATATGAACACTTAAAACATGTTTGGAATAACTCTAAAAATTGTTGATACTTACAACTTGTTCTTCTCAATTTGGCAATGGTTTTCTGAGTGTTATGTGGAAGGTGGTGGCGGCCGCCCTCGGGTAAAATCAAAAGCTGAGCCTGGCCGGGTACTTGGCCGCTCCCCAAACTAATTTAGGCTCAGTCGAGCGTGTGGGAAACTTTCCAGATTTCGGGCACTCCGATTTTTTGGCATACATATGTTGTGCATTATTTGCCGTTAAATTAAGTGCCAGTGTAAGCCAGCTCGCCACCCTAGCCAAAATAAAAGCGTGCAGTGTAGTAGCTCATTGTTGGCGGTTCTAGGCTTCGGGCCCATGGTGTTTTTGGGACTCCTCACGTGCACCGCGTGCGGTTGGCTGGCTAAACGGACCCGGTGGTGGTGGGGCCTTAAGTTGTTTTGCCAAAAACTTTTTGTCATGGCTGGGACTAATTATAAAATAGCTCAAAGGCAACTGGGGGGGCACAGGACTGCGATAGGCAGATGGCGACATACAGCCAACTTTTAAGTTGTTGTGTGATGCGGGGAGCGGCAAGTTGGCAACATGTTGCCACAAACTAAACATTTGCCTGCCAATTTGTTCTTATTTATTTTTATGTCCGCTTTCCTTTTCCTTTCCCAGCCCAATCCAGCCCACGTGGCTTGTAATGTTTGGCCATTAAAAATAATAGTGCGGTTGTTTGTTGTTGTCCTTGTTGCTGGGCGTTTCGCATAGACTGTTCGGTTACATAAAATTTTACCTTGATATTTTTCCCATGCGTTTTTTTCGTACACAACAACCTGCCAAATTTTTACCAGAGCCACAGGAATTTTTACGGTTTCGCCACGGAAAAAAAGAATGGCTCATCTTAGGAATAAAATTATTAAGTTTAAAGTTGGATTCCTATTTCCGATCGATATAATATTCTCAAAATTATTCACCGGGTTTTCATAGGAATATCCAAGCACTTAACCTAAACTACATATGCTAAAATGTTTTTTTCGTCGTGCCAAATGACTTAGTGTTTTCCTAGTTACTCTGCATTCAATATTGTATATAATTTTTTCAGTGAAAATACAGAATAAAAGATATCTTGTTATTGCCAAACTGGAGACAAGAGCCTATCCCCAGGCACCCTGTACTTGTTGTCTGAAAATTTCACACACACACACACACACAAAACCCAGTTACACAAAAACCCTTTGGCCAAATAAATAAAGGCGCAGAGAAAAAAGCCAAAATCCTGCACAATTTAATGTTTGCTAAATTTGTGTCATTTAGCAAAACGATTTCGATTTTTTCTGTTCATTTGGGCGGCCCAATTCGTAGCAATTAATTTGCTGGCGGCGGCTTGAGGGGTTTTGAGGGGCCTTGAGGGGGCGTGGGCACAAGTGCTTCGACTATAACTCAGTAGCTTTATCAAAAAACCACTTACACACACAATAAAGTTAATGAAGCCATAATTATTTGGGTTAACAGCTTGCGGCTGAGAAACCGAGTCCCTCGGACCAAGTGATTGTGGCCAGTTCTGCTCGGTGGGCTACAGAGCTACAAATCAAAGTGCGCATTTGATAAGTAACCGAGCTGAACGAATACATTTGGGCAGCAGGCACATTTGCAAGCCTATTTAATAAATGGACCAGCATTCCACTGGCCAAAACAAATGCGTTGCCAGCAGACAACTTGGATGGAGCGTCATCAATTCAATGGCCGCTTCAAGCCCGTCTGCAAACAGGGTTGAATGTTCCACTCAATTGATCAATGAGATTACTCAGTGTTTCCACCCGAAGGCAGTGCACCTTGCACCTCTTGTGTGAGGTGTGACCCGAATCCACTGAGAACAACAGACTCCCGAAACGTAATTTTCTTAAAAGTTCAGATGCCCGATAAGTACGCTTACAGGTACGTACGACATTATATTCCAAACATAGTAACATAGTGCCATGACATGCCCCCATTCTGTCAAGAAGCAACACAATAGCGTTAGCTCTTGATCCAAGGCTCCTCGCAACAAGGCCGTGCCACATAATCCGCTACCAATCACGGCAGACCTCATACGCACACGTCTAGACGTCCTTTGAGCCGAAGTCTTTGGCTCGTCTGCGGTTATTCCCAATATCGAGTGTCAGTGACATGAAAAGGGTCCCGAAATATTTTGACGACGTTTCCCGCCGAATCAAAGAATTCTGCCTGCTGCGAGGTCAATGAACTGCTGCAATGAGCCGCTGCTGTGCTCCAATTAAATGACATCAATTGTTTTCCCAACAGATTCCACGTAATTTCAACTAATTCGGTGCTGTGCTAAAAATCATATTGCCATATTGCTATGCATAAATACGCTCGAGTGCTCCCAAATGACTTTTAGCATAATTACGCGAATTATGAGCAAGCAATTTGTTTAAACCATGAAAAATTGATGCGGCAACTAAAATCAAATGCTGTGCAAGTGCCGCGCCCGGAAAACTGTCAGGATCGCTTGTCATTGAACGCTATTAGCGGAACGTATTAAATTACGCAAACTGGCGTTGGATTTATATTGTTTGTCCACCCTAAAATGCACAGCAGCGGTGGTGCGATGATGGTGGTGCGGTGGTGGTGCAGTCCCGAAATATAAATAATAAACCACCGTGTAATCTGCAGCCGAGGGAACAGCAGGAGGGGAATCCAGATTTCGGGGGGCTAAGGGTAGTCGGGCAGGTAGCACGACCGATTTATTTATTTGCCTTCCCATTTGGAAATCTGTTTGCATTTCCCATGGCAGCCCAGTTATTTGTTTGGGTCCCAGCCTTTGTCAATACTTGCCGAGATCAAAGTGGACCCAAGACTAGCTGGCTTATCCGCGGATGGGGTCGAAAATTGCAATGGGCCCCGATGAGCAGATATACTCGTACATATGTCTGTTAAAGACTTCCTCCGGTTTACAATGTTAAAAATATGCTAGTCATAAACGGTGATGTCATGTGAGTCAGCCCATTGTTTTATTTGTTACACCTGCGACGTAACATAATATTAATCTGAATATCCTGCTGTGAATCGAAACGTTTTAATTCACAACCAATTAAGCTCTTTGTTGTTGGGATTCCGTTGTTCAGCTCATACGTACATATGCCTACACATAATAGTGCCGCTTCACACGCTTAATGAGATTGCGATATTTAATAATCTGCAGGCTCAAAGGCTCGAAGTCTGTCAGCAGCAGGCGAATCGCGGTTTAATTAAATCGGCGAGACAATCGTCTCGATTACCAGAACACAGATAAATAATGTCATCTAGTTTTGGGTGTTTTCAGGACCGAGTATGCTGCGGATTGTGGCCACGTTTTCTCCGCGGTTAATTATTAATTTTAGTCTCGACTTTGCAACAAAATCGCCCGGCTGGCGCATAACTTGGATGGCATAATAAAACGATTCCAGGACGGCACATGACGTCCAGGTTTTTATAAGCTGTCAATTTGTTTACGCATTGCCGCTGGAGGTACTTTTGACTTTGACTTTCTCGCCGCTAAAATATTAACGGGTCCTGCGATGCGTTGAGTTCTGCCAACCTGATACACTGCGATAAAATGTGGAGCAGTGGAACAGAAGGATTATGGAGGGAATATAAGAAGAGCATGTGAATATACTCCAAGCAAATTATAGCACCCCATTAATGACTTTTCTTTTGCATATGAAACTACCTTCTAAGTCATTTCAGGAAAGTAAAACTAGTTCTCAGGCAATTTAAAGACCAGTTTTCCCTGAGTGTACGACTTGCACGTCTATTTTGCTCATGTCGCATATCCATAATATTTTCGCCAGCCGGAAATGCCCCTGGGAACTCGGAACTGGTGGCTCACACTTGGTGCCACCTCATCATCAGCACAATAACTCGGGACTCAGCACAGACCTCGGAGGAAAACAAGACGCCGCATGGAGGCCCCGGGTCCTCTGAGGTTTTGGGGTCGAGTTGCGGGATGCGGGATGCGAGATGCGAGATGCGTCTCTCATGCGTGCGTTTATCTTGATGCGTGCGATATGGGGATGGGAGTGTTTTTCCTTCGGTGATTTGGGCGCTGCGTGTGTGGGCGTCGGAGTTGGCGACAAACGCATAAAACAGCATAATTTGTCAGCATGAACACGGCAGCCACACGCCGGTGGCATAACAATGAGCCAGGAGGCCTTCGCCATCGCCACCAGTTTATGACCCCGCTTATTGCTGATATTTGCTTCTTTTTCAGGAAAGCGCTAAAATCGGGTGGAGTTCTTGGGGGTATTCGGATCAACCTGCATGACCATTAAGTTCCATTCATAATACATTTCCTCAGACTGGCCTTCGTTTTCACTTTGAAAACCCTGCTTCACTGAATCATAGAACTATATAAATCAATATAATTAGCCTTGTCTTCGCAAATGTTTTATTTGATATGTCCAATGTTGAATTATATGTTATAGAAAAGTTATATCCAGCCATGATAGTTATTATAATTATTAATTTCTACAAAAATAATAAACTATCAAAGAAGGACTGGCACAGGACAGCCATTAAAAAAGCTTTTCGCATTTGCCTTTGGAACAGTTTTAAATCATCATCACTCGCATTTGCGGTGCTCCAGTGAGTTTTTTGCGTGTGCTGGCTAATTTATTTAGTTTAATTAAGGTTCGCCTTTGCGTGCTTCCACCACCACTGACAAAGCCAACCCGAAATCAAATTAATTATTTGTTGAATAAACTTTTTGCATTTGGTTCTAATGCAGTTGTTTTGTTCGTGTGGCTTTCAGTTCATTACTCATACGCAGCGTTTTCGGCTGCGCACTTCTGTATTTCGCAGTCGGAATTCCTTCAACAATACATGCACTTGAAATGAACCGAGTAGCCCATGGAGCCCACGTGGGTAATTGTGTGCTCGTATTACAATACCGCGTTTGGCCTTGTTTCATATTTTTATTATGATTTGCGCGCCAGCTGAGTTTCCCGTTTGCGGTGCGCTTCGGTTCGCCAAGGACTGGACTGGACTGGACCGGATTCGGACCGGATCCGGATCCTGATCGGTCGAGTCCAGTCGAGTCGAGTCGATTCGGGCAATTAAAAACTTTCACGCCAGGGCCACAGCAATTGTATCCGCGCGCACAGAAGTAGACTATGCCAGTTATTTCCATTGAAATCGATTGATGGCACGCTCCATTGCCTCGTCGATTATTCCTGGGGCCCATGCATGATGCACTGCGTATATATTATAATCGAAACAGCAGGGCATGAGAGGTGGAAGCACTGGCAAAAATCATAGAGTAGTACGAGTGATATAGTGATATACATCACTAGTCTGATAAAAAGGGGATGTAGCTTCCAAATGAACTACATACATCCCACAACTGAAGCTTTTTCCCTTGGTGCACACCTGGATTCCCCTCGAGGTGCAGAGAGCCCAGTAATTTCATTCCATTATCCCAGCAACCGCCCCTCGACTACGACGCAGCCATTAAAACTGGATATTTTCATTTGCGTTATTCGCTCGCAGTTCGCAGGCGGCGTGCATATGCGAAAATATTTAAAATTCGCTGTAAATCGCCCTCGCAGCCAAGACGACAATGAAGCCGTGCGCGACGCATTTAATCACTTTGCGGAACGAAGTGCTCGGCCACAGGATCCAGGAGACAGGCGCCAGGAGCCAGGAGCCAGGATCCAGGACGCATGATTCGACTGGCAGGCAGGCAGCTAATTTAAATGGAAATTGACATTAAAACATATGCCAAAGTAAGTCGGCCACCGCTACATCAAAGTAGCTAGCGCAGGATGGGTTACATGGATGCTTCTTGCTGTTGCTGCCGCACGTAATTAGCTTGTTTTTGATGTAATCAAAAGCAACGACGAGCTCCAGTCCGTAGTCTCCTGTGGGCTGTGTTGCTACTCAAGAATTTTGATTTAATTGTTGCCATGGCAGCGTATTCTTTTAATTTGTGTCAATTTATTTAATCAGACATTTGTTGCCGCCCCTTGCCTTTTTCATTTTTCCACAGCCGCCAACCAGCAACCGCCGACAAAGCGCCTCCATGGCATTTGTAATTAAAAGGCTCTCGCGAGCGGTCCAGCTAATTTGAAAATTAACTGCCGAGGAAGGAAGCTGGAAAGGTCCTGCGGCTCACGTTCAGGTGGCCCCATAAAAGCCAGCGAGCCAAAGTGGAAAATGGAAGCGAAAAAGCGCGCGGCAGCAATAAAAATAATACATTTATCAATCAAAACTCCAATGAGAACTTGGCCCCAAAGTTGCAGCGTAAAAATATTCATTCAGGGAAAGAAGCGGGAAACCATTCGTTTAATGGCTTCCATTTTGCCAGCTCAACTCAACAAGCCACATGGTGCAGAGGCGTCGTGGAGAATCAGCAATGGAAAATGGTATTCAATATAGTATTTTTTGTAATAACTAAATAAATAAATTAGGTGCTTAATAATTATTTTTAATAATTATTTATTGCCATGATGTTTAATTTTTAACTTTGAAAGTGCCCCTTAAGTTTGTTGTTCAAAACAGATGAATTAAATATAATAAGCACCGAAATGGTTTTGCTAAGTATTCACTACGCCACTGAAAGGGGCGTGGGGGATGCGCTGGTGTGGGCGGTGGGAATGGGGTGTTACAGGAGCAGTGGGGACACGAGAAGGACGTGCACGAAATGCGCAAGTTCACGCACGCAGTCGAATTGGAGGTACCCACTAAAATGTGGGTCAAGGAAGTGGGGCTGCGTGCTAATGCTAATTTCGGAATGCCCTTTGTTGCCGCAGCATCCAGAACTCACTTCATTAAGAAGCCGTCCCCATAAAAAAATCATAAGCAAAACTTTTTCAATATATATTTAAGCGGGATTCATGTTTTTACTTGATGCTTTTCATTTATGCCCCGATGTTTCTGCTTGGCGATTTTGTTTTCTTTTTTAGAGCTTTTGCGTGAGCTGTTTATCAACTGATTTTCGCGCACATTATGTTCTCGTTGTGATGCGGTCGCAAAAACTTTGCTTTTGACTCGTCTCAGTTCTCTTTTATCCGACATCCGACATCAAATGTTTTTTAATCTTTTGAGTGCCGCCCAATGAATATATGAAATGTATTCGAATTAAACACAAACATCTAAGCCAAACAAATGATATTATATGCGAGTATTTGCTCATTTATTTATACTTTTTGCGTGGTATCTGTGCAAATATTTGCATGGCAATGAGGGAGATTTTTTTCCAGTTGGGGTCTTTGTAGAACTTTGTAATTAAATGCAAATTAAGTGAACCGTCATTTGCGCCTTGATTTTTTACCCTTTTTTCACCGCCATCGAAAGGCATGCAGACAATTTTAAACTTGTTGGCGAACTCTTATTGCCAAAGTCCTCGATAAAGTCGCCGACTCTATTAGCGTCAATGTTGCGTTAATGGCGGGCAAAAACAAAGTTTAAAAAAAGGGTTAAAGCGGAAGTGTTACCCGTGATTGGGCCAACTTTTCTAATTAGCGTCAGCGAAAGGATTCTTGGGGGATCCATTACGCCATTTTCGTATGCATATCAAATGCAGCCTAATGAGCCAGCCATTGACGAAACGCACTTTCTGTGGCAAACACAGCACCCTAGCATCAACGCTAGCAACGCGGCACGTCATCATAAAATATGCAATCTTCTTCTCTCGACGCAATCAAAAAACTCCTTCCAAGGCATTAGAAATGCCAAGCAAAACAAAACTAACAGAGAACTTTGCCGAGCAAAAACCACAAAAACACACGCGCCAATCGACAATGTCGATTATATTTCAAGTGTGGTGGAAGAGGATCCCGAGGATTGAGGGTTCCAGGATATGGATGGGTGCTCGGAGATGGAGACCGAGATGGAGACGGAGACGGAGACTCCTTGGCAGCTGTTGAAAGTTAAACCGAAAAAGCATCAAAAGCGGCTGCTGCTCGTAATTACAGATTGCAAAACGAAACGAATCGAAAAGTAAACGATGTCGATGAAGTTGAGCCGGAAAGATACGGAAAGGCAGCCAGAGATACGGAAAAGCGAGAGATGCAAACCCGGCAAAACTTCAACTTCAAAACTGATGACTGAGGCAGTCGCAGTTGTAAAACTTACCCAGGTGGCAGCTTCGCTTTTCTGGGGGCTAAAAGTCCCCACCCAAAAAAGGGGTAAACTTTGCACACAGCAGCGTCTTAAGCGATTTTCTGCTACGCCAAGCTGCACAACAATATTCCTGGGAGTGCACTACCAAAATCGGGGATATTCCCCAGATCAAGAGTAAACAGTGAAGCATGGTATTTACTCATGCCGCCTTCAATTACCTGATAAGCGATAAGCATAAACACTAATTCCTGTTTGTTGATTTTTCGGCAGATGAAGTTTTCAGTAAAGAAAATGATTCAATAACAATTTTAATTATGAGTATTCTTTTATGGCAACATATATTTACAAGCCTATTTAAAAATATACCAAGCCTTACTTCTCATAGACATATAACAAAGCAATTTCGGTTAGTTTTTGAGTAGACGCAGAATGCGATTTTCCACTTTTCCTACTGTGTGTAGTATTCCCAAGGAAAGGATAAAAAGTAGCCAGACGTAGGCGCAAAACTCGGCGAATGTGTGAGCAAATTCACGGCAAACGAAAATTAAGAAACTTGCAGCCACCTTCTCAGACGGAAGGGCGGTGCAGGGCTGGTGCTGGCTGGAAGGGGAGGGGGCGTGGCTGCGGGGGAGTCCTGGCGCTGATTGCATCGCCCTCGAAGGATCAGAAGGACGAGGCGCCGAGAGATGCCTTACTTATTTATGGCGCACAGGTAAACTGTGCATGTGCCATCATCTTGATAAATGTGCGCTGCCAGTGCATGACTATGGGAAATGGATTCCGAGCTGAGACGCTTCTTGATTTAGCATGTGGCTGAGTTATGCCAGCCACCCACCAGGATCCACCCACCAGGATCCACCCACAGCTCCTCCATGTTCCCCTCCTTCTACCCACCTGCCTCCACCCACGCCCCCCGCGTGGGGGGGCCGAGTCGCGCCACTCTTGGCCCGAAGTTGCAGTTGGTCAGCAGCTAAGTGGCGGCCAAGACGAGTGTTCATTCTCGGCCCCGAGCAAGAAGCTCTTACAAAGACAAATGCCGGCTAAGCTGTCCTCACTCAACAGCTGTTCACTCAAACAAAATGATTAGCTGCTGCTTTATGAAAAGGTATGTATTTTTATTGAAAAATAAAACAGGGAAAGATAGTGAGGGAAGGACTTGGAATAAAAACAATACTTATTTCAATGGATGTACTATTTAAAATGTATTATTAATTCACACAAAATAGGTGTCAGCGATTGAGTAAATACTCTTATATCTTACTGACCAAATCGATTAAGAAACTTAATATATGGCTTAAGAACTATGAAATTCATATCGAACCCATGCTGGGATTACATGCATTCATTTCTCTCAGTGCCATTTCCGCTGTCTGGCTGGGGGCGTCTTGAAAAATAAACGAGTCAGCATTTGTAGCGTTGATTGAATTGTCAGAGGTGAGCTTAGGAGTTGGGTTTTCGCCCCTCTCTACACCTGCCACGCCCACTCCCATAAACGTACTGAGCCGGGGAGCTTGGCGCTTTTCAATTAAGACTATTGTCAACGACAATAAGTTATACAGTAAAGAGCACGCTGCCTCAGCAGCTGAAGCCGTTGACAGTTGCACGTACGCTTAATTAGAAAAAGCTGCATTTTTTTGCCGTGTCCACCTAGCTGCCACGCCCAGCGCCCCCAGTCAGCTGTCAGCGGGCGGGCAGCACGCCCACATTTTGCAGCGGAAGTAAATTTACACTTCGCTCCTTGGCTGCACTTTTTATTCCTTTCCGACGCGAGCGAAAAGCGCGACTAATTTTCTTGAGTCCTCCGCCGCATTTCGCTTTTATTTTTTGCCCGCTCCCGCCGCCGAGTGCAAGTAATCCCAGAAAATTGTATAAAAAATGCAGAAAGCCCCCTGGCCACCCTCTCATAATTTTCTAAAAACTAAACTGGCGGGGGGCAGGTTCAGCAGGGGCTTGGTTACTTTACACCCGCAAAGACTGCATTTTGCTCTGTTTGCTTTCGGAGCGTGTGACTTCGTTGGCCCGGCCTTTGTTTTCATACCCAGTACTGTTCTTGGTACGGGGCTATGCCGATTCTACCATATCATATATCAAACGCATTAGAGAAATTCTATGAACACTAAGACAAGGTGGTGTACTCATTTAGTTCTTGGGGAAACACCTATTTTTTGTAGAAAAACCAATAATATGCTTGGAATATCCACTAAGTGTTATACTTCCAACAAGATAATCCCTTGTAATTAATAAAATGTAGCTCTTATCCAAACAACTTCAACTGCAAATTGAACATGATCCTTGCATTGTAATTGGTACTTCTGGCTATTTAGTAGCTCAAACCATTGCCTTGCTCACCAGGTATCTACGACTCGTAACTTTTGCCTAACCCTGCGTACTTACTTTTCCTGACGCTGTGGCTTCCACTGTTGGCTGATGGTTGATTTTCCCGGCTCCGTGGCCTTCTCCGGCTTTCTCCCTCCGCCTTTTGACTTGCGATGGACTCTCGGACGGACAGCGGCAGAACCGTGCCGGATGTCACGTGCGCATCATTTTCCAACAGCTTTGTTGCCGCTCGGCGTAATTATAACAAGGCGCAGCTTAAATTAGTTGGCTCCGACAGCAACCTGAACCCAACCTGGTAACCCGTGTGCGCTGGTTCCGTTTTTCTCGGACCCCCGGAACCCCGGACCCCCGGACCACCGGAACACGGATCCGGGCATTCATTAAATGCCAGCCCCCGCTCGCATGCGATTTTTATGGCCTGACCCCCTCCGGTGGGATATGGCAAATGGCATATGGCGTATGGTGTATAGCGTATAGCGTATAGCGTTCGGTGTTTGGTGTTCAGTGTTCAGTGTTCGGTGTGGCTGGGCGTCGGTTTATTTGGCTCTTTGTTTAGTGCATTTTCTGTCAACGTCAGCGTGATTAGTTGTGCCATATTGTGCCACTCGCTTTGTTTTTCACTCAGTGCCCTGGCATTGTCATGGGGTCCTTTCGGGGTTACGGACACAGGAGAAAATATGAATTTCCATACTCGAATTGCCGCACCAAGAACCAAACGTGCGCCGCCTTTAATGGCTAATGCAACATTGAAGTGCGGATCAGATGGGTAACTATCGCTCTGATAAATCAAAAGTTGATAGAAAATAAGGTTGGCTTTAAATCATGAGCAATCATTAACATATGTATTTTATACATATGCATGGAAATTTTTTTCATTACAATTTCAGAGAATTTATGCGGTTAATATTATGCTCTAAATTTTATTTATATTTTATTACGAGTACTACAAGCGAATCAACTTTTAAGCCCCTTTTAAGTAAGCTAAATGGCATTTCTCCCAGTGTAGGTCAGGTAATACCAATTAACAAAACGCCGCGTGGCACGAACTCGACCCCAAAAAATATATATGTGGGCATATAGAGCCCACTTGACTCGATTCCACTGGCATCTGTTGGCTCTTGGCACCCAAGCCCGTCTGCCCACCCAGCTTTTGGCACTCGGTATTCAGGTTTCAGGTTTCAGCTTTCGGCTTTCAGCATCCAGTTTCCAGTATCCAGCTTTCAGTATCCAACTCACAGCTGCCGCTTACATCATTAACGGCATCGTTCTTCACACACGGCAACACATTAGAACACTTTAAGTTGCAACTAATGAGACTCCAAAACATAATTGTTGGCATTTAGTTAGATGAGCGGCGCCAGGTTGACACACACTTGCACTCGAAAAGTGACACGGCATGAAGATGAAGCAAATAAACAGCAACAACAGAAGGGGCGGCAGGGCTGAGAGGCACTGGATGGGTGGCGTGCTGGGATTGGGACTGGGATTGGGATATGGAGGCTCAGTGGGTGGAGCGAGGTGGCACTGGAGCGAGGTGGCACTGGTCAGGAAAACGAAAACAAATGCACCTAATGACACAATTTCTTCCACAGACGCCAGGACGAAAAACTGGAGCAAGAAAAACTGTTATACCGGCGAAGAGAAGCTCGGAAAAATCGCCGACATGCCGCTCTTTGGCATGCAAGTTCGGTTCCTACCCCGAACCTGATGCGGCGAATTCCGGAAAATCCCAGACAAGTCGGGGGCCAAGAAATCGTTTGCCAGTTGAAAAGAACCAACAAAGCGAAGCAGTTCTGGCCAAGCCGGCAAGTGTGACGAAAAGAAAACCGAGTGACGACGCGTAGTTGTGAAACGCGAGTGATCTGCGAGCTCGGGCACTACACTGATTCTCTGCATTGAGAATTTTCAAACGAAAACCTAACGGAATTTTCCATCAAACTAGGTATGTTTCAAGTTTGTATGTCCCTTGAAAATTAAAGAGCTACGCTTCAGGAAAAATTCAGACATCACGTCTAGGTTTCACGTTGCAACTTGTAACCTAGTTTTTCGAAGTAATGCCATGTGTTCCCATACTTCCAAGTGTTCGTGAGTGTGGCGCGCTTTTCTTGCACTTTATGCTGGCGCGCTGTTTTCCGCCTCTTTTCCTGTGCATTTTCTTGAATTTCTGACGTATAAATTCGTGCCTCAGCCCCCCGAAAACTCGAGAGGGGGGGTGCGCAAAAAAACCAAGAACATGGAAAACAAGAAGGCAGCTCACTGAAAAGTGCAATGGCAGCCCGGAAGCGGCGGGCGGGCCACTGTGATTTGTATGAATGCTGCCATTAAGCTGACACGGCTTGAATACGCCCCGCTCCGCATTTTCTTCGTCGGCCAACGAGGCGTATGCGTAACGTGAAACGAGATCCCTGCACAGGCGGCGTATTCGCTATATGTGCCGGGAATAAAAAAGTTTTAATCTGTACGCGTATTACATAGAAGTTTGCAGACCCCTCCACCGTGAATTCAATTGCCATGAGTTTTATTTAGAAACAAATGGTGGCAGACTTTTCTGCGTTTCTTTCGCTGTTTTAAATGACATGAATTAAGATAACAAATTCGCGGAACACAGAAAACACCAAGCCGAACTGAACCAAAGAAAATAAGAAGGAAAACAGGGCAAAATGCTGTGAAACTTTTTTCCAGCGAGACAAAAGCCCGTCAGGAAATTGTTGCGGAGCGCAAATAGAAAAGCCGGCAGCAACAACAATTGCTAATACTTAAGCCAAAGTCGCGACGCTGTCAAAGTCAGGAAGCTTTCTGGGGGCAGCCTGTTTTTCCCTGAAAAAGTCTAATAAATTAAGCAATTTACATGAATTGTCGTTTGCTGTGCAGCATCGTCCTTACACTCCCTTGTATTCCTTGTATTCTACTTTCCAGTATTTCCCGGGATTTCCCCTTCACCCGCCCCGCCCGCAAGACAACTCATTTGTGTGTCGTGGGATTTGTCGGGTGATGAGGAGGATGAGGGGGAAAAACTTTGCCACTCGCTGACAATGATTCAAAAGGCAGGTAACCGGAGCAAAGCCCGGCAATTTGTTTAATTTCATTACATCTCAGTACGCCAGTTGATGTTGTTTTGCAGCATGCGCTTATCTCTGCACATTTGCAACTTTTTCCGGTCCCGTTCCAGTTTCATTTCCAGTTTCGGCAGCGACTTGTTGTTTTTGTTTTTGTTTTTATTTGGAAATGAAATTTATGTGCATATTTTGGCCATTTGTGACTCTGAGTTGTTTTTCTTGTTGCATGCTCGTATAAATGTCAACTTGAGTGCCACGGGCAGTGAGCATATGTATGCCCCTTCTATCTCAAAATATATTTATTTTTTGCCTCTTTGTATCTAAAAGTTTTCTATGCCCCCACAGATAACCGGCAACAGTTCAAAGTTTCTTTATTTTCCTCCATCGGATTTTTGTTTCTGTTTGTTTATTTGTTGTGGCAGGGGTGGCGGAAAAGTTCTTCGCTGGGAGGCTTAGGGCTAATTTTTCGCTTAAAGTCAACATGTGGCAGAGGAACCTAATCAAACTATTGATTGTTTGACGGATTGTGGCAGCAGCTGGCAATGTTTTTATTGCGAAGGCGACAGGTAAAAGTTGCCAGCGCAGGGAGAACTTTCCCTCATCTTGGCTTTAACTTTTCGGGAAAAGTTTTACGCTTTCCCTTTTGGCGCCACAGGAAATTGATTTCTGATGGCCCCGAACTCCTTTCACGAAATGGAGCCATCACGCCGCATCACATCACTTTGTACTGCTCTTTGTGTTCAGTTGGATTCGATTTCGCCGGGGGATAGACACACCGGTTAGGTGTTATAACCCCTTTGACATGCGTAAATATTTTCCCTGCACTCTGCTTTTTCCCCATGCGTAAACCATGCTCTCTATTGATTTTGCATAAGCAGCAGGGCGGAGCGGTTTGGGAAATTGAATCTCACATAAAACGCTGCAAGTACTTTGCATATAAAATCAAGTGTGCGACACGTTGGCCCCGCGCATCTCTGTCGTCGAGCTGCGAAGTTGTGTGCGCATCTGCCAGGGGAAAGATGTTTCAGGAAGGTGCCAGATAAAACCGAACATCTTGTTTTTGCTAGGACTACCCCAGTCCCTAGCTCTAGTCCGGTCAAGAGCAAGGCAAAGTTTTCCCGGTCTCAACTTGCACTTTGGCACTTAATCAACAACGAAACTAAATGCGGTCGGTGGTCTTTGGTTGTGAAGTGCTCATGCTTATGCCCATGACAAATGTGTAAATACTCACTGCCCAATGTCCAGAGTGGCCCAAGAGCCACATGCAAATTGAAATGCTGTTGAAAACATTTTCGGAATTGCATAAAGTTTCAGTTTGCCCAAAATTGCTGAAGCACGTGCTTCTCTATTTACAGGGAGATACAAGTGAGATAAGTAGATGGTACTCACAGCAGCACAAAGAGGCCTAAAAGGGGGCTTAAGTTGTTGTTTTTTTTGTTCTTTTAATTCCGGTAATTGAAAAGCAAGCCAATGAATTAATCACCTAAAGCAGAAGAGAGGGAACTTTCTTTCTACCGTATACACAGCTAAACTCCTGTGCTCCTTTCTTTCACTTCGTCTCGGGACTACCGAAAACGTGTTATGTTCGTTGCATAATTATTTTTTTATGCTCAGCGAAACATACACTTTGTCACATGCTGCGGGTAAAATGGCATTTTTGCGCTTATTTAAGCCATTGCATAAATTTCAACTGAAAATGAATGGCAAGCCGCACACACACTCGTGTGTGCTGGTGTGTATGCAAATTTACTCTGAGGCTGCGGGGCAAGTGGAGCGGGGTTTTTGCGAAGAGAGTCCAGGGGCAAGTGCAGGAGCCAGGACCGGAGCATAATGTGTGCTGGCCTTTAGCAACCAGACAGACGTGTTTCAGACATTTAGCATATAGCCACACACACACCCACACACACAACAGGATGTGTTTTCGCACACACACATTGAAGCAGCCCCACACATACATGCGCACGCTTCAATGTCAAAGTTGTCCAAAGAATGTGTGCGAAAATATTTTGCGAAATAAGGCGCGAATGAAAAATTTATAAAATATTCAAATAAGCACTTCGCATTTTAGCACCACGATAAGGAAACACTGGAAAATGGCGTACTGCCCTCATAAAAATATCTGTGGTCGTCGCTTAAAAAATTACACAAATATGCAAAATTTTAATAAAATTAAGCGGGGGAGAGTATTTGTGGAGATTGGCAATGGTGGGGCTATGGGCTAAATTCGCCGACGAACTTGTTTTAAATGCAAAACCAAAGTCCTCAAACTTAAGCGATAAAAGCAAAAACGTTTCCATTCGCCGAAAATAAAATAATAAAAAAATGTTAGCAACAAGAGGAGGAAAACTATTTAAGTTTTAAGCGTTTGACGCTTTACAATCGCAAAATGTCGACCGTCGACACAAAGTTTCACACGCATACCAGCGTCCTTGTTTTCCCGGGAAATGGGCAAAACGACAAGCTGAGCAGCGCATCACTTCATTGCCATGTTAACCCAAAGTCATAAAGTCAGGGATAAAATGCAAAAGTGCCGAAGTTTTAATTTAAATTTGAGCAGCCACGCTGGCAACGCAGATAAAAAATATGATCTCTGAGAAATAATACAGAGATGGAAACTTTTTGTCAGGCCAAGCCCTTTTCTTTTTCTTTTCCTCCTCTCGCTTCCCAAGATGCCAATAATTCAGCGCGCTGCTCTGATACTGAAATTGAAGTTTCCAGGCAAGCTGGTGGTGCACACAAAAAAGAGGTAATTAAACCCATCTTAAAATTCTTGAAATAATCATACATATTCTTAAATCAAATATATAAATAATCTCGCAAAAGAATTATAGATTTTGTTTGTGTCAGTCTAAGATACAATAATATTCCAATTGATTATATAATCCACAAAGAAGGATATTCAGCGTAAGACTAGCTTCTTGGTAGCATTTTTCCTCTGTGTGGGAGAAGCTGCGGCGGAGAAAGCTGCGAAAATGGAAAGAAAGCGCCGCAGAAGAGTTACGATGCCTTTGAGTAAAGCACTTTCTGCGGTCGCCCAGAAAGCCGCCGTCGCTTTCGAGCTGCGCTGAGCGTTATCTGCATAACTCATACGCACTGTGGCCGCCTAGTTTATTCGAGAGCTGGGAACAGCGCGAACAGCCAGGAGCTGCAGAAATTTGCAACACATGGCAGGGTCCTGCCACCACCATTACAGACTCGCACACACGGACACATGGTGCGATTTAAGCTTACGTAAATATGACCAGACTTTCCAGCTTTTCCTCGGCGTTTTTTCATTCTCCTAACAACATTTTCCCTCGCGCGACTGGCTTATCGACTTGGGTTCCTGGCAGCTAGGTAAACTCCTCGCCGCACGACTCGGGTATTATCTATGCATGAGTGTTTTTAATTTCTCCCCGACCATATAACGATTTTTTGCACTGATGCCCTGATTAAGCTGCTGCTTCAAAGTTGTTGTTGTTAAGGGCCAGTGCCCGCAGAAGATTGCACAAAGTTCCACGCCTTAGTTATTGATATCAAGCCCCCAAATCCTTAACGATGATGGAAACTGTGCGCAGTAGTTAGGACTGTATGAGAAAATTCAAGGCGAATAACTCGCAGCTATATAGCAAATTATCAATATTTAAAAAAGGGCGCTCTCTGTACACTAAATTGAGTCATCTAAACTTAACTCTTTTGCAAGCTGACCTCAGCAGTCGCCATCCATCAAATGCCAACTGATTCCTGGCCACCAGAGAGCTGTTCGCCCACCCAGGGCTATCCATTTCGTTTGGCTCACTCATCTCATTCACGCCCACACAATGAATGAAAAGCCAAGGAGTTCGTTTGAAGAAGGAGCAAAACAACAGGACTCCTTATGTTTTCCCACACTATTTTCACGCCAGTTTCCATGACGCAGTGAGCGAGTTTTCCCGCAATGAATGGCTGAATGACAGGCAAAATGAATGGCACTGTCGGGGTGTGTTCTTCTTTTGGAGGGGGTAATGGGTATCGCGGCGTCGTTGTACACTGGACACGGCAAGATCCGTGTGACTAATGCAGGAGCATGGAATTGACAGGCACCATGCTAGAACAGCGCAAGACAATGGGCAATAAACTTCCAGAGCCTAGCACTTCAGAACGATGTGCAACAGGGATGCGAATTCGGGTATTTTCCCTACAACAGCATAGAACGTCCTATGAGGGTAATTGATTAGAAAGCTGTGCCATTTTGTAGTCGGGGTGCTCTTGAGAGAAATAAATTCAAAGTGCTTAAACACCAGAGATTTTCTTGGGTATATTTTCCACATCTCTTATAGTTTGAGAGGGAGATAGGATTCAAATTAGAACATTTTGTCTCTTAAATATATTTTTGCCATGTGAATCGCATTTCTGATGTTGCTGATTATTTTGTAATTCTAATAATTTCATTATATATCATTACTAAGCATCGCTGATGAACATGCTCATCACCAGAGAACGACAAAATCGAAGTTGGCAAAATAAAAGTTGGTGTCTAAGGGATATGTTGGCCCACTTGCAGCAATCGCAAGGGAGTCGTAAAATATCAGCTTGTAGTGACCTTCAGAAGGGTGAACTCCAACAAGTCGCAAATCATTTAATTTGCCATCGAAGAAAAGTTTGTGGATAGAGGTACAGAACGACTGGACAAAGAAAGTCTGGGTCACCGCAGACAGGTAAACAATGGGTTCTGCGAAATTTAATTGGCCAAGCAAAATAACAAATGAGAGCTAAAAACACAACTGATGTTGATCTTTCTACCTGTCTGGAATTATAAAAATTGTGTAAGCAAAAAATGGAAAGCGTGAACTCCAGACGACGAGCGGTTGTCATTGGTAAAACGTCCTCGAATCTGACAGAGATTGGATGTGTGGCAAATGAAAGTTTCACTGCTGATTGAGTCAATGATGATGCCATTAAAAGTCGCAAATTGATGTTTTTGTTTCAAATGTGTGTGTGTGTGTGTGTGTATGTCTCCATCTCTGTCGGTTTGTATCTGTGTGTGCCAATTACAAGCATTAGACTCTGTTATTCGCATTCTAACAACGGAAACAAGCCAGAGATTTATTTTTGATATTTCCGCTTTGGTGGAGCAGCAGCGGCAGCAAAACATCAGGGAAAAACTTTTTCGATAAAAATGTAAATTTATTGGATATGTGTGACAAACACGCTACAGTATGTGTACACTGGAAAAATATTTATTTATAAGCTTGACAAGAGGTTTGGAATTTCAGATTTTAGATTAGACAACTAAACCGCATTTATACTTTGCCCTCTGTAATTTTACAAATTTGGCATGCTTTTGAAAAGTTTATACTTTTAGTGTTAAAATATTGTGGTGGACTTAATTAGGACGTCATCTGAACGTGATCAAATTGTCCTGCATCTGCCTTTTCTTTCAATGTGTATGTCAGACACACACATTTACGAGTATACGATTCAAATGCGAATGACAATAATGCTCATGTTGTCGTTGATGAGGCAAAAGAAGAAACTTTGAAGAAGGGAGGGGAAAGCTGTGATCTCTGCTCATCACGCACGACTTGAATCATATTTTTATGGTTTTTTATTGACACATTTTGATATGCCAGTTAACAACAATTCATTCATTTGGCTTCGACTTCATCGTTTCTAGTTAGTTTGTTGTTATGCCAACTTACTTTTTAGTAGTTCACAAGTCTCTTTTTATGTAGCGTAACAAATTATGTACATTCAGCTAAAAACTTTGGGTATTACGTAAAAAAATTTATCACATATAAGCACATAAATTCCTTTGTGAGGCGATTTCCAAGAAAATAAGCATATTTGGACCTCCTCAAACGACGTAGGTGGCCTAGACAATAGGCGTTGAGCATAAAAAACTTGGCTTAATGGTCAAATTAAGTTATGACCAGGCATAAAAAGTTTCTATAGCAACTCTGCTGCTCAAAGAGTTATTTTGGTTATAAAGGATGCACGTAATCCTGTATATACTCCTCCTTGAAGAGTAAACTCATAATTAAAATATTACGAAAACAAACAAGCTACTAAAATGGACAACTGCCCTGGAATTTAATTAATAAATAAATCAGGCCACTCAGACAGCAAACAAAAATAAATAGTAATTAATACCAAATAATTATGTATTTAAGCGGCAAAATAAATATTAAAAAAGAAAATGAAATGGCGCCACAACACAAATATTATTTCAGACAGCAGAAGGTAGAAATTAATGACCAGAAAAAACAGTATTAAATAGCCATTTTAATTTAAACAGCACAGAAATGCGAAAATGCATTCGCTCCGAACATCTCAAATGGCAGTGAGAAATGCTCAAAGGGATGCGGAACAGGGATGCTAAAGGATGCTAAAGGACGAGAAGGCCGCCAAGGATGATGACAACGTTATCGGGTGGAAATAATTTTCGAACGAAGTCGTCTAAAAGGGGACACAATCGCATTCCCTTTAAATGATTGAAGAATAAAACATATTTTTAAATCAAAGCTGGGTAGGGAAAAGGATCTAACCGCTATTAGGCCGAATTGAGTACGGAAAGCGCAGGCGGCGGGAAAGGAGTGGGAAATCCAAAAAGGTTACAAATAGCCATCATAAAAACTTTATTTGTGCAAAGGATTGAAAACAAGAGTCGACCGAGGGACAAAAGACGACGACGTCCCATGCATGCCAAAGTCGCCGTCTCACTTAACTCGATTCTGCACTAAGCGAAAATCGTGTGTTACTTATGTAATTCACGAGGTTTATCTATCCATTGCCAAAATTACCTATGCACAGGCATAGTTTGAAATACTGATTATAATGGTTTTCCAATTCCATATTCCCTAATATAGTAGCACATTGTAAAACACGTTCTGTGGAAATCACATGGCCATATTAGTTGGAATGACTAGTGCATTTTTCCCGGTGTTAAAACCTATATATTCCCTATAATATGGTCAAAAGCGGGTGGTAGGTGGATGGGTGGCGTGCTTTGGGTGGTAAAGGTCGACAAGCGTGTTTATTGTTGTTTATGTGCCATGATGCTTTGCCCACAATTTGCAGTCCTCAAACTCCCCTTTGATTTTCGTTATTCGTTCGTTTCGTTTCGGTTTCGGTTTGGTTCGGTTTGGTTTTCTGTGGGGCTTTTGAGATTGCCTTTGTTTGGCGTTGTTAAAAAACATTTATGCGCCATTATTAAAAGCAATGCGACACCCACACACACGCTCACATGTTGCTTATTGTTGTTTACAAGGTTATAGCATTTGATTATTGCCGGGATTAAGCTATAATTGCGTATCGCATTTCGGTTATTTGCTTTCATTCCACGTCCGAGAATCGGTTAATACAGATGGGTGTTTGTGTCGTTGGTAGTGCCAAAGATATCGAAATCATTAGCGGCCGCAATATGTTTTGATGATTCCAGCAGGAGCCCTTAAGCCCTTGCATTTGCCCTGAGCTCCGTATAATGTATTATCTTGATTTAGGGGCCGAAAGTGTGCCTTCTTACAGTGGCAAACCTCTAAATTTTGGATAGACTCAATCAGGAAACCGCACACACTGTAGCCAAAAAATCCCTCATCTATGTACATACATCTCGTATGTGTGCAGAGCAGCTGGAATTGGTTTGAAAGTTCAGGCATATTTGGCAACGGGTCATTAAATACGGAAATTGAGTCAACAAAAGCCAAAGACGGCAGGAAAGGAGCAGGAAGGATATGTACAAGCCACTAACACACACGCACTTTACCCAGAAAGGCAAATACAGCTGGGGCCATTCAATTAGTACCGCTATGAGTGATATCTATAGCATAGAATATACTCAATATACTGCATCTGTTTCTAATTAGTATGAAAATTGTATATCAGATGTATTTACAAGACGATATATACTTCGTATATAATTAAATATTTATCTCCATACATAAACATTTTCTAGACTTCCCAATAGGAGCTCTCACATAAATCGTGCGTTTAAATTAGTTCAATGTATACTCTAGAGTTTATCTCTAAGAGCTTTCTGTGTTTTCATATAAATTCAGTTTCCAAGCCACTATTATTACCGGTGCTGTACTAAGCACATGTGAGGGGAAGGCTGTATACACACAACACCCACAAAAAAACAACAACTCGGAAGTTTTATTTTTGGCCTGCTTCGGATCGCTGGCAAAAGTCAAGCTATATAAAAGATGCCCCGAATCGGTAACTTGTTTTTGCTGCCCCAGCCGCCTGGCTTTTGATTATGTAACTCTCGATTTTAAGGGACCCCAACGAAGCATAACAGATGCAAACCTCACGAATAATTGCCGACAAGATGGAGAAAAGGTCTGCCTTCGATTGGCTGCCAATAACAGAACAGGACCAGAACTTCTCGGCCAGAAAGGACTCGACTGCGTGTACATGTGTGCCAACGAGTGTGTGTGTGTGTGTGCGTGTATGTGCTCGAGTCAAAGGTTAAACTAAGCAATGTGTTGATTGTGGGTCAAGCGTGAAAGAGGTCCAAACGAATTTGCTACTACTGCATTTAAATTGTTAATTTTGTGCAAATGCTGCACTTAGGAGAAGTACACACTTATTGCTCGAATGTAAAGGTGCAAATTTACTTGTAAAACGATATATCACATCTCCTTGAAAAACTATTTTATGTACAATTATACCTATATCCGTTGTTATACCATATACTTCACATGAGACCACAGATTTTAAACTGAATTATGAATTTCTCAATCAATTAAATTCTCGAATTCGTAGAAAAGTTATAGAAAGTTGTTCGCTGCAAACTCGACGTGTTCTCAGTGAATTTTGGATATTTTCCGGCTTAGGCAAACAGTTGAACACTTTTGTGGAAGTGGCGCTTCCCAGAATCTCCCGCCACCAACTTTGGGCCGCAAAAGTTCCCTGATAAACAAGACAGCCTGCAATAGACAACCAGGCGCACCAATTATGTTGTACAAGGCAATGAGAATAGCAGGAGGTGCCTGCCTTATGCCGACGATTACTCACCCACCAACCGAGCTGAGTGGGAGTTATAATTGAAATAATTTCTGGTTATTTAGAACAATCAGCACAGCAGGTGGGTGGCAAACTTTGGTTCGGTTCGGTTCGTTTCGGTTTTTGGGGCTTGGACTTAGTTGGGGATAGTTTACTCAACCTCCTAAAAATCCATACATATGTACAAATATATCCACATTCCCGTTGCGCCCGCTGTGTCTAAACAATTGCTCATTATCTGGGGGATAATTCATCTGTCGGCAGATAAGTACGTTCGATGGCGGACTTCTGCTTCTTTCGGAATGAATACCTTACTTTTAGTCGACTAATTGCTTGGGGTTTTCTAAATTTGCATTAACATGTTTCTACTTCGCCGTAATCAACCAGTTTGGGGTTTCCACCTTGTAGGCTTATTTTATGCTACAAATTATAATCATTGTGGATATCTGTTGGTAAAGATACCTTATTACTGTATTGCGAATAATTGTTTTAGGCAATTTCGAAAACCATTTACGCGCCATTTAATTCAAAAGTACTTAAATTTCAAAAACATAGTCTAGTTTATTAACCAGTATAGTTAATTCAATTGCTTTGAGCCGACTCATTAGGTGCATTTAATGCAAACCGCAAGCAGTGATGCCTGATTGCAATTGAAAGTGGCGTCCATCGTTGGCGGAAAGTTGGGCTAATTAGGTGGTCAGGTGGTCCAGTGGTCGGATGATCAGGGCTGTGGAGCCCATTGATACACTCCGCGAAGTCCTCGTTTGTGCCGCCTTGCCTCCTCGGTGGCAATAAAGAAACACCCATGACAACGATGGTGGAAGTGGAGTGGCGAGGTATGCAATAAACATAATTAAAACGCCTTAAATTCACGATACAGAATGCCAAGAAAATTAACTTTTCAGCATTGTTGGCGACAATTTCATGCAAGACCTGCCGCCGCTGCAGATACTTGTGCCCCACGGCACAACAGGCGCAATTAACATATTTTATCAATCTTTTTTTCTGGCCTCGCTGCCAGCTCCACTTACGCAATTTAAATAACTCAAGTGGCAAACGGCGCAAAAGAGCAAAGGACACTCGAAGCCACGCAGCACGGAAGGCGGCGAGAAGCCCAAGGAAAGGGGGTGAAGCCCAGTCCACGGACGTATGGCGAAGTCACCAGCTCCATAAACACATTAACACTTTGCGTATGGGTGGGGCACTTTCTGGTGGGTGGTTGGGTGGTTCGGTGGCTCGGTGGCTGGGTGCCAGGTGAAGTGCTGGCGGGTCAAAGTTGGCCAGGCAACATTAAGCTCGCCAAGTATTTCCATTTTTTCACATGCGGCGTTGATTCGTGCACTGGGGAAAATCGGAAAATCAAACACTTTCCAACAGAACCGTCAGCTTGGATGGCATTTTCTCGAAACTAGGCAAATTTTGCCATAAATATTATTCAGTTTTTGAATTTCTTGGTTTGAATCTCGCTTACTTTTTTATACAACGCACATATGTGTGTATATGCTCCATGAAAATAAATAAATTCAAATGTATTCAATTTGCTTAGGTTTTAATTTGCACCGGACGTATTTTTATATTTTTATACGTGTCGCCAGGTCCGTGAGTCAACTAGCAAGGTCGCAGGGCAGCGGCCAACGCACGCACTTGGCGGATGAACAGGATCCCCGGGATCCGCAAGATGTGCGAGAGGCTGCCACATAAATTACACTTTAATTTTGGAGCATTTTTGGCCACGGCTTATAAATCAACCGAGTTCCAGCAAACGCGCCGACGACGACAGCTGGTTGGTTCTCCGCCGGATTCTCTCCGGCTCCGGGAGACTCCGGGAGGCTCCTGGTCCTGCGGGCTCTTCCTCATGGTGCTTGTTCCCCCCGCTCGCCCTTCGATCCCTTCGCAGCTGAGGGCCAGGCCAGGCCAGGCCACTCGCAATATTGAAATTTCAATTTAATTACATAGAACGAGGGCCCGACCTCAGGCCCACGAGCCCGCAAAATGAGCTGTCGCTGTGGTTCAAAAAGAGTCAGCCGCACCACCCAAATACAGCAACGAAAAAAGCTGGGTGGTGCAGGGGCCTGTTAGATCTGCTCACTTGAACTGAACTGCTCGGCGGTTTGGCTTAATTTGTTGAGATAATTGTGCCGAAATTATATTATTATTAAATTCGCATCCGTTAGTCCTCCTTTTTTTCATGCTTATTATGAAAATTGGATTTCAAGTGCTGTGTGTGCGTGTGCGTGTGTTTGGGTGTGTGGGTGAGTTTCGACCTTAGTCGGGGTTTTCTTTCCGTTACGTAATTGGATTTTGTGTGAGATTTGCCAGAGAAAAAAGCAAGTAGAGGAAACGGAAAAGGCCAAATGTTATTAGCTGGGGGTCAGGGCCGAGTTCAGGAATCAGTTCCTGAAATTTTGATGGCCAGGCGAAAGGCAGGAGGGAGGGCAGATGTACTACCACTTCGTTCTAAGTCTGCAGACCCATTGCAATCCTATTTGCGCCTCAAGTTGCGCAAAGCCATAGAATAACTCAAAAGTTCCTCAGCAGCACTTCAGCTGTCCCTCTTTGGACCATTTATAAATTTCGCACGCTCGGCGAATCGCGGATTTGATGCTGAAATGGGCTGGCAGCCGCAACAACACAATGCACGCGCTTTGCTTAACTTTGGGGCGGGGCTTTTAATTAATTCGCGGGGCATCAAAAGTGGAAACAGAAGCCAGCAGCGCAAAGATTCAAAGTCAAGTTCCCAGGCAAAATCAGCGGAAAAACGCAAAAGCCAGAGACGCGAAAAGCAAAAATAAATGCGTATGAATTTACAAAATATGATTATGAATAAAGGCCATTCATGCAAAAGACTCAGCGTCAGACAGAACCGCAAATGTGGGAAAGTTGCCACATGAAGAGGGTTAAATTAAAGGCGGCTTGTTTGGCCGGGAATCGGGGTAGGGGTTAACCACATGCCGATCATTGGGCGTGCAAAATCAATTTTAAAGCGCATTTAATAAAAGCGCATTTATGCGCTTCTGCGGCAATTAAGTGCTGCAGAGTGCAGCCAACACTCTGATGCTGAAATCGCTGACTTAGCCCCATTGCTTAACCCATTGGAAACCGCTCAAGGATTGAATAAAAGTTCACTCAGATGAAATTACGAAGATGATCTGCAGTGGAAATACTAATGGCAAGCGCACTTCAAAAATTCAAACAATTTAATGAGTGATAGCAACAAACGTATAAGCTCATTATTAAGTAACTGGGTTACTTTTGGTTATTTATATAACTTGGTTCCTCAGTTTTTCAATTAATTAAATGATTGATGAATAGTGGCTTACATTTACCACTTTTCCCCTTTACCATTCATTTTAAAATTGAGATATATGAATAAAATCTAAATTTTAAAATTAAAATTGTTTGGAGTATCGAGTTTCTGGTATACTTAAGCTTAAGGTAATCAGCGGTTTATAGCACGTACATGTCCCAGTTCCCTGCTCACTTTTATTGGTGGTCGGTGGGTTAACGTAGCTGTCGCAGTAATTAAGCTGATGTGAAAATCTTCGACTTGGCGCGAAGGCAGCGGGCGGGCAATTAAATGTTCCACCCGCGGGCAAACAGGAAGAGCCGCGGACTTAATGCCGCAGCACCGCCGATGACATCACTCCGCCGCTGCACCGCGGATATGTGGCACCTCCAAAGCACCACCCTCGGGATCAATGTCATCGCTGCAACATCGACAGATTTATGACAATCCGAGGGACTTTGGCCCATCTGGGTCTCATGCTCACCTGACAGCTGATGGCCCGTTGAAGCACCGAAACTTTGAAATCAACATTTCAATTTGTTGGCGGCTGACGCTCTGGCAATTTGGTGTGAAAAACTTGTAGCTATTTTTAAGTCATCAGCAGAAGCAGCCGAAGCAGTCGAAGTAGCAGAAACAGGAGCTGCAACAACTGGAGTTCCCCGGCAACTTTTATTGCCCATGTGCTGGGCATGTCTTCGTGCCAATTGCGTCATGGCAGGCGAAATGTGTCAAGTGAGCGGTGACTGATGTGGCGAGTAACAAGGAGTACTCGCACACTGAGCGAAAGTAGCACTGCAGTTGGAGAAACTCTGGAAAAGCATTTTCCAAGACTCACACACTGCTTTGTATGTCTATATGATATAAGTTAGTACTGCCCTAGCAGACTACTTGAAGGAGTTTCAAACGCAAATACTGAATATATATAAAAAAGAAACAAAATGAATGCCAAGTGTGGCTTACGCTTTAAATCATTAATAGTAATTGCATATCGACGAAGTTGAGAGGGGCTTAAAACTTGCCACAGCCCATCACAAAACGAAAAGCCTGAGACAAAGGAAACTAAAGCTCATTACCTACGTTGAGGGATTATTTACGTTATAGCTAATTATATTATATTAGATTTCAATTGCGGTTCCAAAACACATAATAGATATTAAAGTGGGGATTAAATTAGGATTTAGTCTCAAAATTAGTAAAATTTAGCTACACTTTAGCTACACATCAAATACAATCGGATGTACGTGGATAAAGGTCTTATATTAAACACATTTTTTTCAGTGTTCCCCCTTTTTTCCCAGCCCCATTCCCGAGTGGTGTTGCATGCGAGAAGCGTGCATAAAAATGTTCCATTCAAGTACTGGAATTAAAAGTAACGAGAGCCGCGCTGCCAGGAATGAAAATGTAAAGGACCAGGAGCCAGGAGCCAGGAGGCAGCACTCCAAATGGCGTTGGCTTTATTCCGGCAATTGTCTGAGACAGTAACCCCGCACAGACACACGCGGATATGTGTTTTGCAGGGGGGTGTGCTATATAGCCAACTCTTGAGCCGCTGTCATTGTCAATGTCTCCAGACAAATGCGCCCGCGAAGCCTGAAATGGCGTAACTCGCGGGTGAGTTCGGGTGCCCAGGCCATCTAGTCCCATGCCATGGCTTCCAAAAAATGGGGAACAATAATTTTCGTGAGAAGTGGGTGGTGAACTGGGTGGACTGGGCTGGCAGGCTTTTCCCACGCAAATTCGCTGCACGCGCAATGCTAATCTGCTTTTAATTAAAACCAACTCGCAGAGGCAAATGTCTAAGAGGCTTCCTGCCTTCAGTTAGCTAATTGTCTTTTGTCATTTGTCTTTTTGGCCAAAATATGCCGGCGACAAGCGACAGTCAGAGCAAGAGCTACAGTTACATATGTGGCAATTCACTCGTCCCAAACGACAATTACAATACAAATGTTCCTCGTCCTGACAGTGACTGTTTTGGTTTGGGCAGCAGAGGTTGAACCCAATAAGTGTATCAGAGCTAATTAAAATGAATGGAATTAAATACAGTGACAAAGGAAACCAGGAATTTAGATGGAGGCAGGCAAATCCCCTCGCCTCTGGTTCCTTCCAGCCTTCCTTCCTTCCTTTGTAGGCCGGAAACAATTGGTATACATTCATTGTTTCAGAACGAAAGTGTGTACTTTGGTTAGGCAAAGTTACAAGTGTCATATATTTTATAGAATAATATCAGTAGAAACGGTGGTATGCACGAAAAGCGCTCATTTTCAACATTTCCCTAAATTATAAATGCATTGTAATTGCATTTGGTAATAGATTTCTGCCTAGGGTCACACTCCCAAAGTAGTTTTTGATATATGTTATTTCGAAATATAGTTGTAAAAGAGATTGAAATCGCAGTTTGATATAAATTATTGATATTAAATACACTGACGGTTAATTTGCAAAAGGTATTGGCGCAGACCACAGATGCCTTTTTTGACTTTTAACCTTTTAATGGCATGTTATAAATAAATTGTAAAATCACCTTCCTGTCCATACGGTTTGGCAATAAAGATAAATGGCAAAATATTAGGCAAAATCAATCAAATTGTAAAATCAGGTAGGCACAAAAAAGACAAAGGCAGCAGAAGCATATAAAATATGTCAAGCACAATTAATTATAAAATTCATAAAACAAAGCCACAGGCATAAAAACAACATTGGAGGCCATAAAAGCGTCAGAGAGGGAAAAATGCATGAAAAATGCGACAGACAAAATTATCATTCATAATAATTTGTACAAACAAACAGGGAAGAGCTGGGGAAAAGTGGGAAAAAGTGGGGAAAAGGAAAATGTTTGCAACTGTAGCCTAGGTAAACAAAAGAACTGGGGGAAAACGATGGGGCAATAGAATGTTTCACGCCGAGCCAACAATTACAAAAAATGATGTTTTATTTAAAATACCAGACAGGGGCATTTGAGGGGGAGAGGTTGCGGGAAGGGGAACGGGCAGTTGGTGGAAACAGACAGGGAATAAAAATAACAATGCAACAGCAGTGATAATGTTACCGGCAACACATGTTTACAGCAGCCAGAAAGAACCGCAGATACAACAACAACGGCTGGCAGCAGACTCAAAATCATCCCTTCCCCTCCCCACCCCTCACCCGAAAAATGTCAGACGCCTGTGCACACATTTTAATCAATAAACAAACGTGAAAATATGACAAACAAATTAATAAAATGCAGCAACGCCGGCCCAGACAATGACAAAATATTATAAATGAATCGCAGGGCACTTCTGTATGAGTAGCAGGGGGAAAAGTGGCGGAAAAGTGCGGGGAAAGTGCCGTGGAAAATCGGGGGGAAGCGGTCTATATATAGCGCCGCAACATCCATCCCTTTCCCACCCGTCTCTCGACCAATTGTGACAATTCGGTCTCACACAAATGGCATAATAAATGTTGAGCAGAGGAAATGATGTGTGAAGTGCAGGCCTCTATCCCCCTTAACCCACCACTGGGCTTAACCCCCTACTTCCACTGTCCCTACTCCACCCACCAATCAATGACCAAGCGGAAGTGATTTTTGGTTTCAGCGCACGATTTTCCGTCAGCTGGAAATGCATGGAACAATGCTGATGCTGCCCCAGCAATTAGCCAAACTTTGCATACACTGAGAGAGCAGCGTGGTAGTTACTGCAAGCGGTAAAAGGGGAAGATAACAAAGATGAGAAACACAGTAGCTGCAAAAAATATACTTTTGTAAGCCAAATAAATCGTTTCACGCTAAACTCACCAAATAACCATGTTTCCCTGTTAGGGATTAACACAATATAAACTATTTTAAACTTCATCAAATTACTATTTATAAAAATATATTAGTTAATTCCAATTTTAACAAGTACAACAATTACTGCATTCTCTTCTCTAGACTCTGCCAATTGAAATAAATGTTATTTGAGATTACATCGACAATGGCTCAGATTACTTTGGTTTTTATCCAGAAAGGCACCGATTAGTGTAACAATACAAAGCAATAGCAATTCTGGATAGTGACACATTTCTCTACGTGCGACTAGGACCAAGCGCCCTTCTTTGTTTTTGAAACAATTGCTGAACAATGTCAAAACTCAAAACAGGAAGCGGAGCAGAGAGAACTCTTTTTGGAGGCATACTCGTAGTTTGAAGCACTGGCGGCGAGTGTGCGGTTTCCTGCATTGAAGCGCATAATTGAGCATTGGGGAAAGTCGTAAATAATGCAAAACCCGATTGCTGGCGGCCGGCGAAATAACCAAATCCAAATTGGATGCCTTCGAGTGGACGGCCTGCTAATTAGTCCCTCGCTCGCATTTTTGTGCCCCCAGCGATTTGGGAAAGGTCATTGGGCATGGGACATGGGGCCACGATACTTGCTATCTGGGGTCCCTGGACGCATAAATCAATCCGGAAAAGGGTCGTCGCACGTGACGATCGCCGGAATTTGTATTTGTAACTTTGTGCACTTTACGAGACAGCAATAAAATTAATATTTCTGCCTGTGTCAACAACTAATTGAGGCATTTTCCGCCTTCTTCTTCCAGTCGTTGCAGGTCGTAGTTTTGGAGCAGCATATGAAGTAATTAGGAACCGCACTAAAACCCCCATAAACGTCAAAAGACAAACATTTTCGCGGAAGAACAACTGCAAGGCACTGCCATCGACGCTTTCCAGGCAACATGTTGCCAACCGACAGCAGCGGCAACAGCAACATCAACTGACGGCAGCAACACCAACAGCCAGCAGCAACATTCGAGCATTCAGTCGCAATTCTGACGATTGCGTGACGCGTTCGCATCGCGGCGATGAAAGAGACAGGACGTCTCGCGAGGAAAGAGAACGAAACAGTGGCGGACACGAAGTTTGAGTTTGATGTGCAAAGTATAAATGAAAACACACAAATACACGTAATAAAGTGCGTGCCAACTCGAAGAAATAATTGAAAAATAAATTCGAACAAGTTACCAAAGAAGCAAAGAAGCAAAGAACACAAGCGGTCTGTCTGTGGGAATAATATAAATTAGCATAATTTAGCAAGGATTCGCCGAGACAAGCAGACATTCGTTTCGCACTTAATTAGTGTCCAAGCGCGTTGACAATGTGGCAGACACTATCAACTTTTAGCACATCACTCAGAGCTGCAGCAGCAGCAGTAGCGTCAGCACAACCAGCAGCAACTTGCAAGTGTAGCTGCAAGCTGGAAAACGCGGAAAACGCGGAAATGCACAGTCACATGTTGCCATCAGCGGACAACGCGACAGCGGCAATGCGTAGGTGTTGCTGTCGCACAAGAATCACCCGCAGCAGCAGCAACAGCAGCAGCAGCAACAGAAGCAGCAGGAGCAACTACAGTTGCAACTACGGCGGAAACATCCTGCAGTGGCTACTGCTACTGTGCCTCTTCTGTGGTAAGTAGAGGGTGGTAGCAGGGGGCAAATGAGCCATGGTCGGGTGCAGTAAGTGACTTTTAACAAAACGCGCTTAAATGTCTCTGATTTAGTGCGCCACGCCCCCAGGGCAAAACTCGCACAAAAAACGCTGGGGATAAGGGGGAGAAGACAAACCGCCAAACCAAAGTGATATAGAGATGTGCTGAATGAAAAAACTGCTGCAGTTTTAGCCCTTGAATAAGATATACACGCGGGGAGTCGGAACAAAATAAATAAAAACGCTCAACACAAATCAAGATGAATTTCCGTGCATTTTTGTGCAGATTTCTGTACAGCTTTACCAAAAAAAAAACAGAAGGGAGGGGAAAAACAGCAGAGACAAACACACATGGGCAGCCAAAAAAAGGAAACCAACACACAACGCTTGGTTTTGGGTCCTTTTTTCTGTTTTTTGCTACAACTGCACCAGCAGCAAAAAATGGCTAAACAGCTAAGAAAAACATTTGAAAATAGCGCCAAGAAATGGAAGAAGATTAAATGGCAACCGAGTTGTTGGTGAGGGGGCTTGGAAAAAGTTGGGCGGTACGTCAGCGCAATATAAATTGACTCGTGTTTTTCATTTAAACGTTTTCGCCCCATACATCCCATACATCCCATACATCCCATACATCCCATACATCCCATACGTCCCATTCGCTTTTTGCTGGCTTCAATAATTCGACTGCAGCAGCTGCAGCTGCAGTTGCTGCCACTTAAACCTGAAATTAACTTTGGCCCACGGAAGTATGCAGCGAAGGAACATGGCAAATCGGACTACGTGAGACGGCCATACACGTATGTGCTGTACCGTACTGTACCGTACTGTACCATACTGTACCGTCTGCACTTGTGGCTCTGCTTTTTTGCTTCTCGTGGCCAGCCCCCCATGGTCCTCCTGTATGGCTTGATTATTTCGTTTGGAATTGATGCTGCCATCAATTATAGAAAACCACAAAGAGGAGCAAGACAGCAGGATGGGAAAAATGGATCCGGTTAGCAAGGCAGCAGAGTCTGATACGAGTACATTGAGCGAAAAGTGGGGATGCTGCATTATAACCTGCGATATTTAATATTCAGCAACCTACATATTTCATCTGATTACGTTGAATATTACATACATACATCATCAGCATCATCAGTGCTCAGACATAAACTTCATTTTCCGGGAGCCAGAAACTCGATATTCATTATCAACGAAACTGAAACTGAAACTCGGCTCGAAACTAATCTCCTAGATCTAGAACTGGCTGCTAAATCGCATTTTCCCGCTCAGTGTGGACCAAGAGTAATGGACAGCGTGCAATTGAGTTTCCATTGCCGCTGGCTGATTGGTTGGTCGGATGGCTTTAAAGCCAACGCTTTGTAATCGATGGCCCCGCAAAAGCGCTGGCCAATGCTAAAATAAACCGAAATCAATTTGGTTAAGCCCCTCGACGAGCAGGCAGACCGACCGACCGACCGACCGACCGCCCACTTAACTAATCAGGATAAATAAATATTTATAATTAATTTAAAATATAAACAGCATAGCGCCCGGGCAGCGCAATTAATTTCGGCTAGTTTCGGGGGCCACAAATGGAATATCAGCGGGGAACGGGGAACGGGAAACGGGGGAAAGTGGAAAGTTTCATTTTGATAACAAGGCAAACAAGCAAAGTTCTCAGCGCCCAAGACTCGGGCATATGAATAAATGACTGAATGCATGAATAAGCAATCAACAATAATGGCCCCGAGATGCGGAATCTGGCTTGAAGGAGTGCCCGGCCAATGGAAGGTGAGATGGGGATTTTATGAAAATATATGCACAGCTCGGGGCGATGGCTCCAGCGTCCACCGGCCAGGACCCAACTGGCCACGGTCAAGTGCCTGGAGGTGCGAACGGGATGCCCAGCTAATGAGCCAAGTCATCAGGTGTCGACTCAATGGGCTGACTGCTGGGTGTTGGGTGCTGCGTGCTGGATGATGAGCCAGGTGACCCAGCGGGGGTGGTGGAAAATGAAAGGAAACGGATAATGCGTGAGCCTGCGCGTGCTTAATGAACTGCAATCAATGGACACTGCCAGTCGATAAGAAACCTGAAAGGCGTCAGATTGTGCGTGCAGCATGGTATTGACCGCAAGTGCAAACACTCAACGAAAAGGACACTTGCCGAAATTTATAAGCACTGATACGTTTAAAGCTGTAAGGTCGTTTATTAAAGAAAATATAATACTAATATGAAAAGATGCTGCTCTCGTGGAAGAAAGACTAACACTTATTGCCACAAAATTCATAAAAATATTAATTCACGACCACTTTTCGTTCAAATATGACTAGATCCTGCTTTGAGAGGGACTTTATTAGCATGGAATAAAATGCACTGATTTTACCACGTTAACTCTATCTAAAATGCAGTGATATTTTCGCCTAGCCGCGTGCTGGGCAGACAAATTGATAGCTAGTGATTTACGGAGCCCATGCCGAGATTTCCGCATTAATTACGCACATTTTGTGGAAATTTATTTAAGCACCGCAAAACATTAAAGGGGATGCACATGGGGGGAATGGGGATTGCGGAGGGCAAGAACAGAGACATGGCGCACACCCTTTTGCTTGCGTGAATCGGTTTTGGGCGTGAAATTGCTTTCAACATTTAATTACAAAAGGTTCGTGCGGTGGTTTATTTCTGGCTCATCACCGCACTTTCATCCAACCGAGTTGCCACCGCTATTCGCTGCAATTTGTTATCAGAGCCCAAACACGCACCTCACCTGCGAATGGAATGGCAGTCTTTGTTTACCTGGACGTGTGGATGTGTGGATGTGTGTCTGATGTTTGGGGATAAAATAAGGGATTAGTCCAGGAGGAGGCAGCTTGTGTGTGCCGGGCAATTAGCCACAAAATCAATTTTACACAAAACAGCCGAGGTAATCAACGCCTTGAGCTCGAAACAAAGCGAATAATTCCGATCGGTTAGAGCCATTATCGATTGAAGCCTCTCAAGGTGCTTTCATTAAATTAAAGTACACATGTGTGAACAGAATAATAAACCACAAAAAGAGGAGCATAAACTATAATACTACAAGTGTATTGTCAGCAATAATGGTAGCAGCATGGAGCTGGAGCCTTTTCTCCGGCTTTGTGCGCCAACTGTGTGATATAAAATATAATTGAATTGATATGACATGAGGCATTCGAAGTGGCATCCTACAGGCCCAAACAACAATGGCCGCCCACATGGCTGACATTCAATTTTATGTTTATTGGCCGCATGCAAATACGAAGCTCAAAAGTCGGAGATAAAAGTCCGGCATACATTTGTGTATACGTGTATAGTTGGAGAAAAATCGAACTGGGATCTGAAGGCACCAGGTCTGTCACAGAAACACTTTTACAAAACAGGGCACACAGGAAGTAAATGAAGTTGATCCGTGTTGAAGGACTAGAAAAAGTCGAAACCCTCAATCTCCTTTAAATATACAAAATTCCCTTCAACGAGACACTCTCAGTTCGAAACTAATATGATTTCATTTATTACCCAGACTTCTAAAAGTATGATTCATAACTAATCACAATTCAAGCATTTCCCTAATCCACTTCAGCCAGAAAAACATTGTTATGACCGTTCTCTGCTCGATACGCAGATATAATTTGTACTGACGAGTTGGAGTCCATTAAAACCCTCTAAAAGTATTCAGACACACTGCTCACTGTTAGAACTAGCAATAAATGTTGGCCAAAATGTTAGTTGAATGGCAAGTTTTCATAACGCATAAAAACTATAAAAACTTTTCAGCATTTCAATTCATAATTCAACACATAATTATATCATGCCGGCTTTGTCCATCTCCTGTCTGTCTCGCAAACGTTAGCCACCTCTCTTTCGCTCTTTCTCGGACACTGGGTCGAGCGAAATATGTCAGAAACTTTTCAAAACTGTAACAGCGCCAATTTGTCTACAAAAGCGTTGACCGTAGACCACTCCACAATCCCCTAAAACATTTGCCCATCCACTTCAAATGTAATTTCAACGCCAATTTGGCAGTGTAAATTTTATGCAAATATTTCTATGCTCTCTCTCTCTCTCTGTCTCTCTCTTTCTAATATATACCGCTGTAGTTGCTTATGCATTATGCTAAATAATTGCGAGCATTTTTTGCTCGTGGCGAAAGTTATACGTTATTGCTGGGGCTTTTTAGTATTTTGTCCAGCTGAAATATTGCGTTAATTATCGCGAAATGCCACAGAAAATGTATCTCGAAACACATAGATACATGCATACATACATACATACGTACACTTTTTGGCCCAAAGGCGTCTGTATCTGTTTGATCCTGTTTGTCTGTGTGCAACCACGCGATTTATATTTTTGTTAATTTTGTTCATTTTCGGGCACGCGTAATTACATGAAGTATTCATGCGTAAAATGTTGTTATTGTATTTTGCGTCGTAAATTGTTTAACTTTTAAACATTTATTGCATGTTGGTTGTATCATCCGAAAAACCAATTTTCACTCCTGAAGAGGAAGTGTGGGTTGCTTCACAATGTTTCACAAAGTGGCTTATTTTTGGGGCAGCGGAGCTTAAAACTCAGCAGTCGGAAATAAACACTAAACATTAAAGGGGATGGCAGATAGCTAAGGAAAACCGAAATGTGATCAAACGCTTAAATGACACAATAAAGGGAGTTATACGAGTTAAAAATAGTCGAAAAATGAACACGAGCTTTACGCAATGGGTTAAATTGGTTTTGGTAGTAGTCCTGGGTATTATCACTCTCTTGTTCTTCCGTCTGCCTGTCTTTATGACAATAAAAATATTAGCCATAAATTCTCGCAAGTGAGTTCATCACATAGCTTGCACATTCCCGCTTTTTCCACCGATTTTCATTCACTTGGAGAGCCCCCGATTCGCATGTCTGCGAAAAGTTCGTCTGGCTTTAGTTTACCAACAGCTGGTCCCGGTCCCCCTCGCCATTCAACCTCTTCCAAAAGGACCTAGAGGAGCAAAAGGACCCATTCTAAACCCCACCCCACTGCATTTACCACTCTCATTTGTAACTAAATCTGGGCGAGTGGCGCTGCAAAAGTTTATGAGTGTGCGGGTTTTTCTACACACGCCAGGGGCGTAGTCGTAAAAATGCCAAGGGGACTAGACTGCGGGCAGGACTTGAAAGGAATTCACCTTGCTCTTTTGGCACATTTAAAATAATTAAATTAATTTTTAATTATATAAAGTTGTTTTGAGAGATTTCTTGTTCCCTTTCATGGCAACGCCCCTGACACGCAGACATGCATACTTGCGTGGATATATGAGCGTTTGTGCAACTGCATATTGTCATAATGGTGAATGCATGATATATTGAATTTTGCAGTCAATAAACGTTTTATGATCACAGCTGCACATATTTCACAATTTTCCTCTCGTTTTTCCCGAACGCATTTTTTGCCCTTTCGCACTGGCAAAGTTGCATAAAAGTTAATGGGACAGTGGTAAGATGGGTGGGGAGGGGAAGATAAGCCCGTTGAGGGCAATCGAAAAATTTAAGGTCATTATGTGGAAACACGCTGCGTTCTCACTGGCTGCAAATCGGGCTAAGCTGCTGCCGGCTGACTGGGCCCAAGTTGATGCAGATCCCTGGCAATCCATCGAAGGGCCATAAAGTTCTTCTAGTCGGCAGGCGAAATCACTGCTGACAAGAATTCATCATCAATGCCAGTGCCTTTTTTCACCATCGGCATTTGCCATATGCCTCATGCCACATGCCACATGCCACGTCCATGTGAAAGTCGGCAGGAGCCACTTCAACTGCAGGGGGCTGTAAAGCTAAGCCGGCCTAATTTCCAGAGGCAAATGGCCGCATGCTCAAACTGCAGGGAGGCGTGCGAAAAAAAATAGTAGACATAAAGTGAAACGAAGACAACACAACACAGGAAGCTGTCGATGAAAATGAAGATGAAACAGCAGGAGCACTGTAGTAAAAGCAACAAGCCCAAGTCGAGCGGATATTGAGCCACGCCCACTGGGCAGGACGAGGGCTCGGCCGATGGGGGGCTGTGCGAGAAAAAAACACCTAAATTGGGAAACAAATCTGGAATTATGTCGTGTTCATAAAATAAACAACAAGCAGAAAGTATTTATAGAGAGATCGGAAAATCTCTCTGGGAATCTAAAATCAATATGTTGGTTTAAGTTTATACTCGGGAATATTTTTCCAAGAAGACAAACTAGACTTCATTTGAAGTTTTAAGTCTTGCTGCTGTCTACAAAGGATAATAAGAAAGTACGAATTTAGCTGAGCCAAATACCGATACATACGTCTCTCGTTTGAGATCGCGTTTTCCCCAGTGTATGGGCATCGATTATGCAGCCTTCCCATCGTGATTTCTATTTGAAACAAAGTACAGGCGGAAAAATAGCAGTGCGAGTGCCCAGCAGCCAGCAGCAGGAGCAGCAGCAGGAGCAGGAGCAAAAAAATGGCAGCAAAGAGGTTTACAACTTCTCGTAAGGCGGCTTAAACGATTTGCGAGTTTATGGAAAGCCAAACACACTCTCATCGCAAACACACACGTCGAAGTCATACGGCTGTGATTGTGTCTGTGTCTGTTTCTGTTTCTGTGTGTGTCTGTCTCGTGAGCCTGGGCATGTGTGGGTGCCCAGGATAAGCGGCGGGGTCGGGCATATTGTAAAACAAATGGAAAATTGCTTTTTGATGTAGTCAGTCAACTTTGCCTTGCCGGCTGCCTGCTGCCATCATCGAGAACGATGACGATGATGGGAATGACGATATGGGAAAATGGCAAAACGGGAATGGAAAACGGCCAGGCAATGAAGATCAGTGCTGAAAAGTAAATCAGCTATTCAAAACCCCTTGACTCTTCGACGACTTTTAATCGGAGATGGTTATGTCAATTTAGTCCTTTTCCCATCAAGTGTTCATCAATTTTTAGCCCATTTCTATGATGTTGCTGATGATATCCTCATTTTGGTTGTATTACATTCAATTAAGTATTTAAACAACAATATATTATATTTTATGCCAAAGATTGAATTTCGCATTTAATACTTAATTTACATGTTGACAACTAGAGTGAAATATCTCGCTTAAACTTACGCTTTTGAATGATTCAAAGTCTTAAACTTGCCAATATGTGACAAAACCGAAAGCCTGAAGTGGCCAACACTGATTCCAGTGAGATGGTGAGATGGTTTCCCTGTTTGGCCTGGCTGCAAAGTTATAAGGCTTTAAGCGCCCAAGAGTGTGCAGCACTTTCAGCGGCTGCAGTTCTTAATCCCATGGGGTTTATGTGTGAGAGCCAAGGAAAGGACGACGATGATGAGGAAGCCGCATCCACTGTCGCCAGATTCAATATTGCTCCACGCTCCTGAACGGCCATGCAAATGCCAGTGTGTTCAGCCAGTGCCGAAGGCTTTTATAATAACAAAGGGTGCCGGCAGAGCTCCCCTTTAAATTAAGGCATATAGGCGGAGACCCCCAGATTACACTGGGGGAAATTCCAAGTGCAAAGGTAGAAGTTGTAATGGCTGACCCCATAACTTAGATGGGTTAGATTTCATATCATCTATATAACTTTAAACTTTTATATAACTATAAATATAACTTTTCTTGTGACTCACTTTTGAAGATGAATGTACTTAATAATTCAAAAAAATGTTATTTTAAGGATTAGAAAGTGGGTTTTTTGATTCCATACCATACTATAAAAACCGATTTGCTCAAACTGAAACCACAAATGAAAGACATGAACTATTTTTCTCTCTGGCTAACTGCACCTCCACCTTTATGGCACTGCATCCCGTTGAATAAATCTCAATTTCTTCACAGATTTTGGCCAGGCCGCGCTGCGTGACGTAAATCTGCTGGTGGAGCCTCCGGCGGTGCGAAGGGGTCAGTCCGTGGCCCTGCGGTGCGATTACCAATTGGTGGAGGCGCCCCTGTATTCCATTAAGTTTTACCGCGGCCAGATGGAATTCTACCGCTACACACCGGGCGAGTACCCGCCCACCAAGGTCTTTCAGTTTCCGGGCATCAGAGTGGACGTAAGTTGCTGTCTTTTCGGAGTTCGGCTTATTGTTTGACGGATTGGAATGGGCTCGGTATTTTCGAATTTTCCCACAGGAGAATGGCTCGAATGCCACCACGGTGCTCATCCGCAACGTTAGCTTCGGCCTGTCCGGACAGTTCAGCTGCGAGGTGACGGCGGATGCCCCACTCTATTCCACGGCCACAGCCTTCGCCCAGATGCAAGTTGTGGGTGAGTATCTGCGCCCCTGGTATCTGACAGCAGCTCACGGGTATCTGACAATGACAAACAGATCGTGTCTCATTAGTCGCTGGCAAAGGCGTGACTGGGAAGTGCAGCGAACAATGGGTCAGGACGGGTCCTTGTCGCTCCGCTGCCAGCAATTAAGAACCCACCAGAGTCCCGAGCATACTTCTACTCTCCGTAAACTGGCATTCGGGGTATTGCATTTTCCGAAAAAATGTTTAAGGCCTTTTCGAAATGCAAGGACAATAATCAAGGAGCTCAGAAAGAGTCTTATTCCACAAATCAGCATACATACTTTCAGACTTTGATTTAATCTTTAGTGGAACTAGTGTGTTCGAAGCTAAGAACTGAACATCCTGAGCACATATTTTTAAAGTTTTAACCAACATTCTTGTACTTATATTGTTCTGTTTTCAGAATTTCCGGATAAGCGACCGCAGCTCTTTACGGAGCACACGCGATACGAGCCCGGCGACGTTTTACGTGCCAACTGCAGTACATTGCCATCTCGTCCTCGAGCTGATCTTCGATTCACCATCAACCATATTCCCGTAAGTATTCCTCTACATTTAAATCATAGGCAGGGGTTCGCAGGCAATATAAATCTTAAACAAATGTACAAGTAAACAGCGAACAATAAGAATAATTGTCAGGATTCAGAGATTCCGATCCGAGCAAATTCCCATAGCCTTGGGCCAAAGAGCTTTGCAATCGGCAATTAAAGTGTTTTACATCATGCCGCGCATTGATTGTTAATTAATGTCTGGTTGGTTCAAGACGTTTGGGCCAAGTGCGTGGGGGATTTGCCTAATTAAACTGCTTTGACTTGCCTAACGGCATCGTAAATCCTGCATAATGGCGCCCACCACTGCTTTTTGGGAACATGTGTGGCTTTCGGTTAATCCACGGCGACGTGCCTCGCAAAATTTGTTCTTTATTTATGAATATTGTGTAATTTAATCAAAGCCAAGCGACTGAATTACAAGGGGTCTCATCTCACCCACTTAATTAAAAATTTTGAAGTCGGAACCCAAGCAAGAAACCGCAGGGTATTCTTCATACCCTTATCCTTGGAAGCACTGAGAAGTCAATAAAGCAAAAAAGGGTTGTGTGCCAGGATTTGATTTGATGCCGTGATTTCCTTTTTTGTCATTTATCATAACGATATGGGGAGAGGCTCAGCAAACAAGTAATCTGCATATATATGCGTTCAAACAGCAATCTTCATAGCAATAGCATCAAAGAAGTCTTGAAAAATGAAATGTTGTGTTTGAAGCTGCAAAAATATGCTTTAAATTTGTGAAAAAGTTATGTAAATAACGTATCAAAATTCTGATTCTCCTTCACCAAACAAGATTTCGTCAGATTGTTTTGAATACTTAGCAGCACAAGGTTTTTATTGTGCGCTCATTGTTCCTTCTGGTATTATACACATTGCCAGGATATAAGCCTCTAAGATCATTAGTCATTTGAGGGCGCTTCCATTTCTGCATCCATTCTGCGAGTGCCGCTAATCAGTTGCATAAATCAACAACGAAATGCTTCCGGCAATCGTTTTAAAGCGAGTCCAGATCCCAATTTTTTGACCTAACCCCGAAATCCTTTTCTGTTTCCTCTTTGCTCGAAATGTTATTAATCATAGCTGAGACATAAAATAAATTACGTTCAACTTGTGGCAAAAACGAAATTGCCGGACGGGCCAGTGGACAAAATGGCCAAAGGACAAAGGACAACGGACGACGGACATCGGACAACGGACAACGGCTTTTAAATGAATTTACGAGATGAACAAATTTTCAGTTGACACGCCCGCTGAACGAATTCAACTTTTCTACGATTTCCCAGGGTGCGGGCAAAAGCAGCAAATAGCAAAAAAAAAAAAGAAAAACAACCAAGAAGAAAACTTATTAAACGCTTCATAAATTTTTATATTATGTCTACCCACATCATCAGACATAACGTGTCCTCCTCTGTCCGTTTGCTTTGTCTCTCCCTTTCTATTTCCAGACTCCTACGCTGGTGTGCGTATGCGTGTGCGTGTGCATGTGCCTGTGTGTGTCTTATCCTGTCGTTTTATATCTGTCTCCTGTAGTCTACTTTTTTGGGCTCTCGCACACACATGTTACCAGCGCTCACATGCAGGCCGTTTAACATTTTATCTAGACTTCTTCGCAGCCAACTAATGACAAAAGCCGAGACAAAAGTACGCCGCTGTGTTTGAGGATTGCGAATAGTAGGGTCTCGTCTCCCCGTCTGTCACATAAAATGTTATATCTACACTGGGGAAAAATGTGAAGAGAATCAGTCATTACTTTGGGGTTTTCATTATATTTTAGCTTAGCATTGTGATAGGTGCAGTTCCCCATTCAGAAGTGGTAGCTCACATTAACATCCAGATAGATCAAATTTAATATTTAGTGTACTTCATATTTCAGTTCTTCTTTTTAGCACAGCATATTTTCCCGTGCATAACGTGTTTATGTGGCCAGAGAAAACAACATGGGATAGCGAAAGGATGGCATCCATTCCCATCCATTCCGGTAGCAATGGCCGTGCAATTTAGTTTCATATGCCCGAGCAGGAGATGCCTTTTTGATATTGAATTATGATCTGCGCGCTGGAGCTGTTCTCGCTCTTTAAATTAGATAGAGGGCCAGGGATAATACTCTGTCACACAAAACAGTGCCATAAATAATTCCGAGCTGAAAGCATTGAACCAGCACGTGTTGAGTTGGAGATTAAAGCCTCGACCGAATCCCCACTGCGATGCGATACCCACATGTGTATGACCCACTGCTATGCGGGAGCGAAAAAACTTTAACGACTCACATAATTTGTTAAAAAGTTTCTGTCATATTAATGAAAAAGTAGCTCAAAGTGCGTTAGTCGGTTTTTTCTGCGCCACTCGGGTTTCTTTTATGTGGGTGATTCGAGGGAATTAGTTGAGATTAGGGCCAAAGTCTGGCCATTAGACGTGCGGATTTGTGCGGCCATCGATTTTTGATAAATTATTTATTGAGCATGGACATAAGGAGTAAGGACATAATTAAAGCTTGGCTTACCCATGATTAATGGATGCCCCTGTGTCCAGGAAATCGATAATACCAAGTCGCAATTTAAGGACTAAATTGGGGCAGAAATATTTGCTCATGCCAAGCCACACAAGTAATTGGAGAAACATATAAAATGCAATTTCGCATTGTTTATATTGTTTATATTAAAACGGCCAGTGTTTATTTTCCACACAATTTGCATAATCCCATCTAGGAAGAATTATCAAGACGATATTAATTGCCAGGCCATCAAAATACAGTTGGCCATGTAGCAGCCCAAGACCCAAGCACAAACAAACTTCCTAGCTTGAAAACAATTTTCCGGCCAAAAGTGTTTAGGCCAGCAAATGCCAAATGCTCATTTAATTGCCCAGAGGTCGAAGGTTGAGGGTTCCCGATGCCGTAAAGGTAAATCACAAGAAATATGAGGGTATTTTCACTTTCGGGTCGCTGCCTCAGCCACATGCTTAATTAAAGCGCTTGGCTTCTTAAGAGTGTCTCGTAAATTACGCGGCATTAAATCGGCAGAGCGAGAGGGGGCATAGCGCCAGAAAGAGACAGAGGCTGGCAAAGGGAAAGTAGGGGAAAGGGAGAGAACGAGTGGAAAGAAGCGGCAGGGCCAACTGAAAATGACTTTTTATGTCGCTGCGTCTGGGCTTCGGCTCTGCCAGCATTAAAATAAAAATAAAATTCAAATAAAATAAAAAGGATAAGCCAAAAAACGCACAAAACCCCAAACAAAATGGGGCAGTGTGTGTTTGGGTGAGAAGCTGTTCGTAAAAAGGGTTAAAAGGCGAGCAACAACAAAACAACAACAACAAGCAAGCGAGCGCTCGGCAATAAAGCGCTTTTGCTTTTAATGTTGTGGGCGAGTGGTGGGGAAATGAAGGTGAAGAGATCCTTGAGAGCCTCTGCACAGGGCAAAATGGGTGCTGAGAAAGCCGTGTTCAAGTTCTAGAGTCGGAGCAATCCGAATCATTGAAAGAAATACCAAGATTGGAGTGCAGCAATCAGAAATGTAGTTCGGCTTCAACGTTTGCAAGAGCTGTCTATTCAATTTTTCTCAGTGCGCCCCTTTAGCTGACCCAAATTCTGGCGAAACCCGTTATATCTTACACCTTTTTGTCTTGAAGGGGCCAAAATACATGCATAAGTAAATGGCGCCCAAATGAGTTTGTAAGTGGAAATGAAATGCATATTTATTGTATTTAAATTGCCGGCGAGTTTCCCGTCGCATCTTTTGCCGTCGGCTAAGCCCAGGTTGTCATGTGAACTTTGCGGAGGGCGGGTTGGGGAGGGGTTAAGGATATGAATCAGCAACAGGACATGCAGCAGAGCGGAAATGGCAGCACGAGCGTTTTCAAAATGGCGCCTGCATTTCCCGCCATCTTTTTTTCCGCTGCAACAATGGACGATGCGCCATTTGCGCACTAAAAGCATTGCACGGCAGTTTAGAGTTTTCTTTTCGCGCCAAAAGGAAATTGTGTGCGAAGCTAAAGGAAAACTCTGGCAAATGAAGCGGAAAGCTCGCACCGGAGTGTCGCATATGCATGCAAAATATACATACGTACGTATGCGTACGTAAAGCATAGAATATTCACATCAGCAGTCAAGCTTAGGCGCTGCTGTTGGTGTCATGGCGGAAATGAAATTTTCAGCGCTCCTCAAAAGGCATCACTTAAACAGTTTTCAACGCAAACAGCCTTCGCACGGACGGACACAGTTTATGCCAGTACACTCGAACAAAATGCCGGACACTTTGGTAGGGAGCGGGGCGGGCAGGCGAACCAACCAGGCGGATGAGTGAATAAGTGTCTCTTGATGTTTCTGTTGTTGCCATAGTTGTGTGTAACATTGAAAACTCGTTTTTAAATGGCAATGCCAGTGGCAACAACAGTCGTAACGACAACTGTGGAAACAACAACTACTTGGCCAGCAACTCGCCACAAACAACAACAAAAATATGACATGCACATGTCCGTTCGTTTCGTTCGCTTCGTTCGCTTTCTGTGTCCGTTTCCTTGCCTCGCAGCTTCCACTGCACTTTCCTGGCCGGGCCGAAAAGCCCAGCACACTTCTCAGCTGCACTGAAAGAAAAATCGTTAAATTCATTTCATATTGAATTCGGAATGAAATAAGAGCGCATGAGTCAAAATTCCCAATAGGATACAGCTGGTATGACGCCAATCTCAATATTTTGCTTTTAAATTAGTAGCAGGAATATTCATATATGCAAACATATTCAGCGATTACCCACCTGCATTATGTATTGCACACTCAAGTCGTTTTTCTGAGTGAGCTGGTCAAAGGATTGGTCACTGGCAAGCAGCCATGGCCACAAGTGCAACATGCTTGTAATAACCCCACACACACAGTATTTGCACAGACAGAAAAGGGAACGAGTTGGCGAAACGGACAGACGACAAATTGCCATTCATATGCAGTTGCACAAAACTCGATGCGAAACTCTAGCACTCTTTTTGGCCTTTTTTCCCTCTTGCTGCTGTTATTTCTCCTTTCGGCCTGCAAGCTGCAACATTATTTTCTGACTTGTGGAAAAAGTGGGGAAGGGGAAGGACGCAGGGAAGGGGCGAGTGCGTCGGAAGCGGAAGAGAAAATCAGTTGCAACTGCAATTGCTGCTGGAAGCTCTCCATGAATAATTTAAAGCATATTTTAGTTCATGTACTAGCATTCGATTAGTATGCAAAACGACAGAAAAAACTCACAATATTGCGGTTAAAGTATGTCGATTGATTTGATTGAGTGCTGCACTAGGAATCTGTCTCTTTAATAAAAGATAATAAATAAAATATTTAACCAAAGCCTAACAGCGCAAAGTAAAAAGCGTTAAGGATATTCGACTTTATCATTCTTATTCGACTTTATCATTCTTATGACAGCATCTTGCCCAGACAGCATTTGTTAATACTTTCTTCTCCTTTCTTCTCCACAGGTCAGCTCGGAGGAAACGCAGTACATTCGAACGGTTGACAGCCTGATTGCATCCCGGCTCAGTCTGAAGCTGCAGCTGCAGGCGACTCACTTTGCGGCTGGACTCAGTGCCCATGGAAATGGGAATGGTAATGGCAATGGGAATGGCAACGGCAACGGCAACGGCAACGGCAATGGCCTGGCGAACTCACTGCACCTGGGTGGAGGCGGCGGAGGACTCATCCTGCGGTGCACGGCGCAAATTGACGATCTCTATCAGGAGTACACGGAAATCGAGCTCGGCACACCGCAAAGGGATCCGGTGCCGGCCAGAGGTAAGCCTCAAAAGGATAACTGCCGTCGGCCACGAAGCACTGAGAAGAAAATATGTCCGTAGACAAGCAACCTAAAAAGATTTTGATTTCTTTTTTTAAGTAACTTAAAATTGGAATAATAACTGTTTGTGTATATATGTATCTATATATTTATGACTATATTGAATTACTGCCTTTATTTCTCTCTGTAAAAATGCCTCTGCTGGACCATTGCAGTGACGCTGTCATCGGGAACCGGACTTCGTGGCTTCTTGGAGACCTATTTCCCCACATCTTCGGGCCCCAGCAATTGGCGGGGATCGGCGGGGGTCGTGGCCATCGTCCTGCCCACCGTGTTGGCCCATCTAATTACTGGTAGCTAAATCGGTGGCCAGTCGCCTGGAATGGGAAATGGGAGCACATGGACTCGGAATGCGAACGTGTGTCGGCTTATCGAGCAGCGATGGAAATTAGGGAGCCCTCGGCCGTAAACTGCATTATTTATCTGTATCGAATGCAATTTAAATTTATACACACGCATGAGATGTCCGTGTGATTCCCGGCTGAACCCACACATGCACACACAAGCCCTACGTAACTGTAAATATTTGCTTTAATGATGTGAACGGATACACTTAAATGAACTCGCACTCACACTCACACTCACGCGCTCACGTACACAGAAACACGCGACTAATTGTTAATTAATGGATTATTTAATGATGCATAAAATATTGGATAAAATATGAATGTTTCATTTGCATTTAGCTACGACCCAAGCGAATATCAACTTAATGTTTAAGTAATTTAAAAAATGTAAATCGTTGAAACGATACAAGTATAAAAACAAAACAAAACAGAAATGAAATGCCAATGCCAAGACAAAACCAAACCAAAACCAAAAAAACATTCAAACCAGAATAAACAAGCGAAAATAATCAAATTGATGTGACTTTTTATTTCGTTGGGATCTACATGGGTAAAACGGTCTTATTAACATTTTGATTGGAGTATATTAATATTTATTTCTTGTGCCACTAAGGCGTGGCCTCTGATATTCTTTTATCTAAATTTATTCTTTGAGTTTTGCATTCATTTTTAGACACTTGTTCTTTGGCAGATTCAACTGGAACATTTCAATGACAGCGCCAAGCTCAGCTGCATTCAAATATTTGTTTCCATGGAGAAAAATGGAAAAGTCACGACTTTACGCGGCATCAAGCGCTGACAAGTGAAATGAATACGACTTTGAACGCGTTTTGTGCGCGGTTTCAAACGCCACAGCGACTTGTGGTATCATTTTGTTGCATAGTTTTAGGCCGCTGTTGTGAAATAAACTGCTTGCTGCAAGGGCGACAGCAAGCAGTGCATTTAATGCAATTAAAAGCAAATATATACAGGGGCCAACATCTCGCAATTTCAGCTTTGCACTTTCCCGAAAAGTCATTAAAAGATAAAATCGCAAAATCAATTAGCCAGAAACTTAAGCTGGCCGCGCTGCGGACTCGAACTCTTTCTGGGGCCAAACGGCTGAAATCAGCTATGCCAATTTAGACATTAAAAGCTAAAAAGAGCACCCCCTATGCAGGTTTCAATTAGTAAATATACTAATTTGATGCTTTTAATATTGGAATTAATTAAAAACTACATTTATTCAACAAAAGTATTATAGAACTATATCTTTATGGAATCTCAACGAAGAAGTAATGTCATCTACTTCAGTTTTTAGCTAGTTTTCAGCTAATCTAAACTCTTAAATGTGGTCAGCCCTGCAGGATGCTATACTGAAATCGAAGAGAGGACCGAGTCTGGGCGCCATCTAGCCTGACCATAAATTGCAACACTTTTATCGCCGTCCCAGGCCCGCCTGCTGTTGTCCTTGTGTGCCGCCTATTTTTGCCTTTCCCGCTTCTTCTTCTTTTGCTGCTGCTGCTGCTGCCGCTGCACAGTTGCACAGTTTCCGATTTCCGTTTCCGCTTTTGCGGCGGCCGCCTTGGAGCTGGTTTTTATTTGCCGCACACTCGCTCGCCTCGATGCCTGCATAAGTGGGCAGAAATCAGCTACTGCTCCTCCACTTGGCCACAAAGTTTGCCGTTCGCCATGCTGCTGTTGGTTTTTTGGCAAACGCATTTTTTCATTACTTTTCCACTGGCCGGGGGCCAAAATGCGAGCTTCGTGGCTATTGGGTATCGGGTATTGGGTTGCTGGGTGCTGATTGCTGGTTGCTGATTGCTGGTTGCAGGATACTGACTACTGGGTAAATGCCTGATGGTAGATGGCAAATGCATTTGCTTGCATGTTAACGGCGACTAGGATGGCACTTCCGCTCGCCGCCTCATTGGCCACGCCCCCAGAGCCCCAACACCCCGAAAAAAGTGCTATACACACGCTGAAAGTCAGCCAAAAGAAGGCAGTGCATGAAATACTTTTATGCAATTGAAACGAATTGCGGAAAAATGATTTATGCCACAGCATTAAAGCCCAAATTGGTACAGGCGAGGGGAAGTGGCCGTGATGCATTGTTATGCGATACGCTTTATAGGGCAATCCGGATGATAACATTATCCAAAGTTATGGGGATTAAGAATAAAGTCGTCTCCTGGTAATCGAATTGAAAGAGCCTGTAAGAAATTTATACATGCTCATGGTGCCCAGGGAAAATGATTGCTGGCTTAATTGATTTATATTTTGCAATACATCACAAGAATACACGTTTATGCTTTCAAAGAAGCGAGGAACAAACTAATTAATATTTGAACTACAAATTTGGAAGAAACATTAAAAAAAGAGAATACCGTCATCTGAGAAACTCATAGTGGACGTATAAGAACCTATTTTTATTGCTGCAGGGCCCCACACTGAGATCTCGTTTCCCACTCAGTGTCAGTCGGGGGGAGCTCATTACAGGTCAATTAATTAATTGAAGCCTGCCAAATAACTGAACCGAGCTGCCAGCCAATATAGCCATAAAAGTGAATGGCCAGCCGAGAGAGAATGGAGGCCGAGCGGAGACCCAGGACCCAGAATGAGGCATTGCCGGTTGGCCAAATAAATTGCCATAATCACTGAAGCAACAGCCGGAGCCTCTCACCGTTCGAGATATAGGAGTTGGAAAGAGGAGAAAGGAGAATGGAGAAAGGAGAAAGGGAGGAGGAGAATATCGGAGGACACAGAGGAAATATGGGGGCATACGAGCCGGAAAACAGCACACGGAGTGACATATTGGCCAACGAATTTGATTCGTCTGGCAGAGGTCATGGCTTTTGACCATAGCCACTTGCATTTGACTTTTAATGCCCAGCGAATATGTCAAAGGCGAGCCAATGCATCGTCCTCTTGCTCGGAATTCCCAGTCACCGTGCCGGTCAAACAATTGCTTCGTTAGTGCTTAAAACAGAGCGAATTCATTTCCATTTCCAATTCCAAATGCCAGGCTAAGCCTGCAAATTGTTGTACGACACACAATTTAAGGATTATGCACAGGGATACGGAGTTTTAATACGCGAATCCATTCTTATGGCCACCACTCGCAACTTTGGTAATTCAGCTAGGCCATACATTAGCATAAATTTGGCCAGCCATTGTCGTGGTCGGATTCCAGGGCATGTGTCAGGAGCCAGGACCCGATTGATGCCATGAATATTTTATTCACATCGGCACGCTCCAACTTTCGACCTCAAACCGAACCAGTACATATGTATGTACATACATATATGAAAAAGCAGTTGCGGGCAATTTAATAGCTGCTATATGTGCAGCTTACAAACATGGATTTTTGGATCAATTCTAGCACGGATTTTCGGATTAATACAGAAGTTACTAATACTCCCAGCATTAGTTTCCGCTTTTTAATAAAGAGATTCGTTTTTACCGCACCACATCATGTATACCAATGTGCGCAAATGTTTACTTACGGAAAATAAATAATCAACTTCCCACGAACTCTTTATACTAATATTATGCTCGGTACTGTTCATAGAAACGTATGAGTTCGAAGGATGGGGGTTTCATGTAATCCCACCAACTGAATTGGGGAAAATGAAATTTCGCACGAATTTACATTGCATATTGTTCGGCTCCTCTACGTGCACTCCGCTGACAAATCGTCATTAATAAAACCTGGATGAGTTACTGGCCGTGTTTTTTTCTCTGTGTAATCAGGGGGCGAAGGGGGCGAAGGGAGCGAAAGGAGCGAACTTTTGGGCGTGGCAACAATGGAGCTTCGTTAGTGCTGCAACAAACCTGGCGAACGGCAATCAAAATTCAATTTATTTACGCACACAATTTGATTTTGATATTTTTCACGCAATTTTCGCTGGATTCCTTGCCGCTCGTTTTTTATTTTGTGACTACCTCAGTCTGGGGAAATGGAATTTAATTGAAATTTGCTGTGGCAACACAAAGGCGAAATTAATTATGGGTGAAATAAAATGATAGCTAATAGGCAAAAACTAAAAATTTAATTAATATTCTGGTCCAAACAAGAAATTACACGACATAAATTCCAATGCCAAAAATTGCTAGCCAGCTAATTACCTAACATAATTTATTTTAATTGTTATCCTGTAAAAAAGCAACATGCACAAAGAAAAACCGATATACGAGTATATCCGCACTGAAAATGTTTATCATCGGAACCCACCAACGTAATATATACTCAAATACACACCGATTTCGTAGTTGTTTGGCAAAAATTAAATGTAATTTAATAAACCGAAATTGGGCATTTATGTCGCTTGTTTGCGTTGGCTGCATACAAATATCAGTGTATATATTTGCTCTAGTAATTTGCATTTAATTTCGCTATATGCAAATTTTAAATTACACACATCCCGCTCCCAGTGGCCACCGCATATATGTGTATGTATGTATGTACGTATATACAATGGTATGTATGGGTCTTTAATTAAACAGACATAAATGCGCCGATAAAAACGCAGCCCTGATCGCTCCCAGATGCCGCAGAAGCCGCAGCCTTTAAGCGCCGTTTAAACTCGCTGCACTTGCGGCCCATCAGCAACCTGTCAAACGGAAAAGCACTTGTGGGCCAGCTCGCCAGGGATCCAGCGATTCCGATTCCGACTCCGACTGCAATGGAGATGGCGATGGAGATGGACATGGCGATGGATGGGAAGAAGGATATGCAGATGGAGTGCAATCAACAGTTTAACAAATGGCTGTCCAGTGGGGAATACAGTTCGCCACGTCCTGGGCCAGGACTAAACTGTCTTCCCAAGTTGGATAATAGTTGGTAGATGTAGACATAACACACAGCATGATGATAGATAATTGTTCTACTAATTTATATACTTCATATCTCAGCATACTTCACAAAGTACTATTCCAAATTTATAAACTTTCGTGCATACTAAATATTTATGACAGAAAACAAATATAAATAAAAATAAATAAAGAAAATAAATATTAATATATTACAGAAAAATTCACCCAACGGTTTAAGGCACAAAACATTAACCCATGTTATTTGTTCTAAAAGTGTACAATTTCATAATGCTGGTCAAGTGGAAACCCCTTCGAAGGCAAGCTAACCGATATATAAGGGAACCTCCATGGACAAAAGTTGAATTCCATCCGGCACTTTGTCATAATTGTTGAAATGCAATCGTCCGGCGACAAGTGTTGACAGTTAATGCACGCAAAGCTGTCAACCAAACGAAACCAAAGGTCCGCGAGCCAAACGAGTTGCAGTTGCAACAACTGATGATCCGCGGCCTTTTAAAGCTTTCAATTTGCACACCTGCAGCCGGAAGAGAGCGGTTACACAGAGAACAATTGTTGTACCGTCCGAAATTACACAATTCGATTAGACAGTTTAAATTAGACAGTTGAAAATAATACAAACAAGCATAATGGGAAAGTGAAATGTATAAATATTTTCTGATTGGCTATTTTGACTTTATCATACGAGCTATTTGCTTGCATTGGATATTTCTCTATAACCATCCTATTTAATGGGGGTGTGCTTTTTGCAACAAACATCTCCCTTTTCTAGCCGTGCAGCAGCATCCCAGCATCACGTAGTCTCGAGAGTTGTCTGCTCTGAACGCAAATTCCACAGTCAGAATGCCTAATTGTGGCATGTGCACATGCACACGGACGACAAATACAGCAGCAGGAGCAGCAGCAGCAGCAGCAGCACATGCAACACATGCAACACAGGCAGCACAGGCAACACACCTGCATGCAGGTACGTAAGCTCATTACGCATACGCCGTGTGACAGCCTAGCAAACAATGCCAGCACGCTGCCGCCGACGAAGACAGCAGTGGAATCCAGAATCCACAGCGGCCGTGGCAGCCGTGGCAGCAGCAGCAGCTACATCCCAGTTGCAGATGCAACATAACCACATCATAAACGTTGCTACCACAGTTGCACGCATGAATTAAGCATTCCGCAAAAGTAAGTGCACTGCAGCGAGTGTAATGCGTGGCAATTGCCGAGGACTTTGGCTCACAGGTTTGGGCCAAATCACGTACCTGCCTCGCTGAAATGCTCCCATTCCCGCCTTGTTTGCTCGCCGCTGCGTTGGTGGCTAACCTTCAGCTAAAGTTCAACACAGTTGCAGCTGCACTTGGATGCTGGACTGGAGCAATTTGCCATGGACAATGTCAGTGGCTGCACTCACAAACTATTAATGTCAAGCCATCCAAGAGATGCATAACATCTGTACACAACTTAGTCGGACATCCAAAAACAAATATTTAAAGATATAACATTTTGGTCTTATTTTCATTGTTCAAATATGACTTTGTTGCTAGTAATTTCTTTAATAAAGAACCTAGAAAAAACTGAAATCATATGAAATAAATTTATTCCTCAAAGGGCTAGTCGACTATCAAAGAAAACTAGAATTCTTAAAGAGCAGACAGCGAACTTTTGGAATTGCCATGCAAAACGCGCGGTCCTGTCTCAGATGCGATTCACGACCAAAATGTATAAGCGCGAATTCTCTTGGCATGCCTAAATCAATTGCAATTGCTATTGCGGAGTATTTCTTTGAAAAACTCAATTGCCAATTGTCAATGTTATTTTATTTGCGCGCCTTTCCGCTGACTATAAATTTATCCTGGTCAGCGGCAGCAGCTGCAGCCAGCGACTCTAGACTATTTGATACCCAATTCGGCAATGGCCGAGTCCGAAAAAGTGTCCGTGGCCAGCGAAAAGCGGTGAGACTTTCCTTGAACCCTAATGGGCAGCCAGCAAGAAAATAAAGTAGTACAAAAAACTGGAAGAAAACATTCGCCACAAAACTCGCCGGCCGCAGTAAATTCAGAGGAGCTACAACAATGGTTATAACTTCATTTCCGTGACTGTCCTGCATAGCAACTTGTGTATATATAGCATTGTCCTTGTAGTCCTTAGCCTTCCGTAATTGTTTTTATTTCCTCGTTTCGCCGTGTGTTACCTTAAAAAATGTGAAATAAATTCCTGCAGCTCTTATTTACTTTTTGTTCCGAAAATATTAGTGTGTTTTGCACACTCTCCATTCCGGCTTCTGTCTTTTTTTATTTGCGGTTTGCTTCCGCTTTCCACAGAGCTTTTGGCCAAATTTTATTTACGCATTTTATTCGATTAAAGTTGGGTTTGTTCACTCACAAAATTGCGTAATAGAGCACTGTCAAATTTAATTTGACGAGGATGTTACGACCACGTTGAACACGTTGAAACTAAGCTGCAATACAGAGATTAGGCATCAGAAATTAAAAGGAACTACGAGTGTATATTTGAATTACGAACTTTCAGGGTACCAAACTTGTTCACTCACAATTCCTGTTCAAAGAACTTGATTTCTTTTGTCGATTGGAAGTGCAGAACGAATTTTCCAGATTTTCGAAGAGAATGGGAAAATTATGCGAGCAACTTTACGGGAGGCCTTACAAATTATTTCTACATTCAATTAAGCGAATCTTTAGAAATTCATGGTAAATGCTTGAGATTATGTAAATAAGAAATTCTACAAGCACAGAACACACACAGCACTTGAGCAAATTAACAAAATTTCAATCACACTTCATTAGCAGAGAGAAATTTCCATGCGTTGCATTTGCTGAAGGGCGGGAAAAACGGAAGTTTGTGTGGTGTGTGTGTGGTGCGAACTACACAATGGCTGGTGGGGTGGGCATTTCGGGTGGATTGGATGGCTTTTGGGTGGTTTTGGGCAGGTGGTGCTCATGAGACAACTCACCACACATTTGGCAAATGAAATGTTTCAAGAGGAGACGACGCTGATGATGACGGCACAGTAGCATTGGAATTATCAGTCAAGCTGCTGAATATTTAAGCCAACCTACCAGCAGGGACAGTAAAAAAGGAAGTGCAAATGCGAGGTTTACCCTTGCAAATTAATTGTTTCTAAGCAGACAAATATTAGGGTATTTCGTAGGCTGCTACTTTCCACACCAAAAAAAGGTTTACTTGGGCTGTATTTACTAAGCTAGTTCCCAGATTTTTTATAGCTTTTAATTACTTCAGCCACCTAAAAAATGTAGACAGATAAATATTTTTGCAAGACTTGAACAATGTTTGGCCAGCCAGGGAACTGTATAAATATTAGGGGGAATTGAACAAAAAAAGGAAAGGAAGCCCCGCATAAATTGGGATTTTTTCGAACGAGAGGTGCATAAAATACTAAATGCTCTTAAAAATATTACGTGGCTGCCTCGCAAGGTAGTGATGTGCGGGTGATGGGTGGGTTTTTGGTGGCTTTGGGGATTTCATCGGTTGGAGCCGGAGACGGGTTGGCGGATGTGTGCGCCCCGACTTCACATATTGCCCCTGGCGCCACTAAAATATTATTTCATGAAATTTGCTTAAGGATGCAGCAGCATCAGCATCAGCGGCTGTGGCAGCCAAAAAGTTTGCTTATCCTTGAAAGTTTATTTTGTGCCGGAAATAAACAAAATTGCGCTCGTTTGCCACCCCACATGGGCTATAGTTGCCCCCTTCCAGGGTGCTTGGGTGCTGCTTGCTGTTACCGATGCCGATGGTGGTGCAAGCCGAAAATGCATCATCATTATAAGTGGTGCGAGCTGAGCAGGTGAGCAGGTGAGGAGCCAATGCAAACAGGTGTGGCAACGAACCTGTCGCCCGCTTTATTGGCTGCTTCAAGTCTTTAAGAGCGAGGTGTCATGGAGGGAGTCCTCCTGGTTATAGGACTCTTCTGCGCGGAGATTAACAATAAAGGGACCCTCCCTTCCCGGCCAACTTAAGCAACTTATTATATATATTAAAAAATAGAAAAACACACTATACATAATTGTAACCAGACCTGCTTGCTTCTCTGCTCCTCATTCACAAATGCTGGCGTACTTTAAAGCAGTTTAAGAAATGGCGAAGTCTTCGGTGTAAACTCGAGCTTATGCTGCCAAGATCCCTCGGCGAGTTTCTCTTCAGTGCTATCTGTCCCATTTGACAACCTGCGTTAGCCTTGACAGGACCTCTTCAGGAACTCAGGGCTCTTCAGTCGACCGCCGGCGGCGTCTGTTCGCCAGGCCAACTAAAATAAATACACAATGTTGTAATTTAGGAGAATATTTGCACAGCAATTATTTTCATAGCAGTGGCCGCAGTCGAGCGGTAACAAGGCCAAAAACAAAAGTGAATTGTTGGCCCAAACCACGGGACATAAGATCTCCGAGTCCAGTTCCCGGGCAGAGGCCACTGCGAAAACATTTAATTGTTATTTTTACCAAATGAATGGCAAACGGCCCGCAGCACACGACACAAATTGCGGTGTGCTCATTACGGCAATGTGCTCTTGGGCGCGCAGGGGGAGGGGCATGGGAAATGGGTTGACTCCGTCCGGGGGAGTGGGGCATCTAGGATGGCATCACCATCACCATCACCATCGCCATCGCCATCAGCAGACAGGAACGGATGGACCACAAGCGCTAACGCATCTGCCATCTTTCATGCCTGGCTGCTGCCCTGACACACACTCAGGAAAATGACGTGTCAAACCCTTGTATTTTGACTTCAAATGTGTACTAAGACACATGGTTTACCTACTATTACTTATGCCAGAACTATTAGAACTAAAATCGAGATTTATGGGTAATTCCTTGAACTCGAAACCTAAGGCGGGTTCCGTTTCTCACAGTGCAGCTTTCCTGTGCTGCCGCCCAACAAAGCTGCATTGTTGCCTCGACCTGCGGCAGTGGGGAACGCATTGAAGCGAGTTGGCCAAGTGGAGCACTTCATTGCGTGCCCTGCGCCATATTTTTTCCACTAATTAAAATAAACAAAATGCCAGAAACCCGCAACTGGGCATCTCATCGCCATCGCCATCGCCATCCGCATCTGCATCTGCATCTGATATGCAGTGAGACAGGAAAGTCAGTTTGTCGGTGGCTGTGGCATTCTAGTAGTTAGATGTTGGCTTTTTAAGGGGAAAAGTGGCACAAGGTTGTGTTGCACCGACCACAGTGGACAGCAAACAGCAAACAGCGTGGTTGATAGTGGCGACCTGTCCTGGCATTGACATCCTTTTGAACATATCAATTGCGATGCCCGACAGTACAGTGAACTCTCTCCCAGAGCAAACAATTACGAGCAATTAGCCAGAGTTCCGCCAATTCGACCCCTAGGCGATAAACTCTCTCAAATTACGTATACGCAACATGGGCGAGTGAGAAGTTTTGGGACCGTGACCGCAGAGCACCCGTTACGTTGTCAAACTTTTACACATAATAACATATAATTAAATTATTGGTTTATACATTTACAGAATTTACTTTGCTTAATTTACGTAGAAGTTTAAATGGTGCAGGTAAGAATAGGGATTATTTATCTATAAACGCAGATTGAACTATGAAAAACATGACTTCCTGGAAAGTAAAAAGGTTCATCTAAAATACAACCTTGAACTCCTTGGTCAAGGGAATAAAAACTGATTGAAGCGTGCAGGATCCCACGGAACATTTAACAATGCCCTGCAGGGCGGCACTTGTCTGTACGGAACACTATACTCTCATTACGATTTCACATAATAATTTTAATAACAACTTTTTAATTGCTTATTCATGTACCGCTGAGGAAAACTGCTGACGGACCAGGGTCCGAGTCCTTAAGCAAAGGATCTTAGCGCCGCACTGGTCCTGGCATAAACTTTTGCTTTTTAAATGTTTCTTTATTAGTTGCTGTAATTGTTTTTTGTTTTTCACTGGGTTTTGGAGGAAAATGGGAATACTTCTGGGTGGTTGGGCGGTTGGTTGTCTGGTTGTTTGGGTGTGTGGGTGTTTGGGTGTTTGGGTGTTTGGATGATTTCGGTTGGTGCTGGAACGCTGAACACGGATTCAACTCTGATGCTGTGGTGGCTGTGGTTTCGCCTTGTTTTTGCTTCATCAAAGAAATCGAGACTTGAGTTCTGGAAACTTTAGTGAAATGCAGCTGCAACAAAGTTGGCCAAGAAATATGTAGCTGAGAACGTTTCATTGTTCCCGTCTTCGTTTTTGGGACTGCTGTTCTGCTTTGCCCTGTTTTATTTATATTTTGGGTTTTTTCTCTTCTTACGCTCTTTGTTGTTGTAATTGTTTTGTCTTTTGTAAGCACACCGGATATGCTCCAATTTTGCCTTGGACCATTGCGGAAATGCTTGGCAGCAACACCACAAGCGCAAAAAACTGTATCTGGTTATCTGTATATGCATATTTATGTACCTACCATTTAAGGAAAAAATAAAATAACGCAATAAATACAATACGCAATCTGAAGTTTTTAAGAGCGTTAAAAATTGTGGTAGATATGAACTTTAATGATAGATTTGGGGAATTAAAAGACTTATCATTCCTTTACGTTTCCAATTGCGTCCAATTCCAAAGGAATAAATAAATAAACTATATAATAGAATAAAACACGTTCGTCCAGGCAGAGTTTGCTATCCCAATAAATTTAACCTTTTATAAACGATTTTTGATAAATGCTGGAATTTTGCTGTATATGCTCTGGATGCATGTTTATATTTCTTGCAACAAAACGGCAAAAATTTCAATTGTAATTTGCGCCTTTGTTTTGCCGACCGAGTAGAAGTTTCTTTTGCCCGAAAACTTTTGGCAACAACGGAGATAGTCAAACCCAGAGCTCAGTCAACACCCAAAACCAATGTACAGAACGCATGAGACTGGGTAAACGCCACCAACTGGCAAAGAACACATAAATATACGTGCAAATACAAGCCAGAGAAATTTTAGAGTTACAACTAAATTAAAGAAATGCTCCTGGCGACAAAATATTTTGCCGAGGCATGCGAAACTTTTGGCAGGAAGGGCGGTAAGTGTCGAATTTGGCTGGTGCATGTGTGCAAGGAATTTACGCAATCAACATTAGCATGTTTGTCGAAACAGGGAATGCAATTTATTTTCAGCACAGAAGCGCCGAAATATATTCACTTTCAGTTGCATGTACTCAAAGATTGTTTTTATAATTTATTCATTGTGTTATTTTAGCAAACACTAATTAGTTTATTTATTTTAATGCTCATCAAAGGCCATGCCGTGTGTAGATCGCGCCAAAGCTGAAATAATAGTATTAAAGAGGCAAAAATCACAGAAAGTGCAACAATTCCTATAATTTAGTGGTTTCCTTTTGGATTTCTGTTCTAATTATCCGGTTCTTTGTAATGATGAAGGGGAAACAGCAACTGGAGGAAGGTAATGCCCTAAGCTCCATGCGTCGAATTCGCAATCCGCAGTCCGCAATTGAATGACAAGCTGATAACAGTTTAACACAAGTTAATTGCCACGAGCAAACAAACGAGCAACAGTGCTGAGAAAGACAAGGATATACGGGAGTGATTCAGGATGAGGAACAAGGGCTCTCGGGTCGGGGTTAGGGGTCAGGGGGCAGCCACAATCGCATATCCATGCATTAACACATTGGGGGATCAGGTGATGGACGGCGGCCATGATGTTGACATGTGTAAGTAAACTGGGGCGCGCAAATCGATGGCCAAATGCAGAGGCACAGGCAACTCGACACATGCCGCCAGTGGCAACAACAATTGCCAATTGCCGAGCACCAAGCACCAAGAACCGAGCATCGAGCACCGAGCACCAGCTAACAACTAACAACTAACAACGTCGAGGAGCGCCGAGCAGCACCAGCTCATTAGATTAATGACGCTGGTAATGGATTAGCGAGCATCGAAGGCGACACCAGGCTACAGGACAAATGCAGGATGTGCCATTGAAGGAGGGCGCAGGACGCAGGACAAAGGACGATGGGCGAAGGGCGATGGGTGTTTGGGCGACAGGCGACGTTGTTGTCGGCGTCACTTTGTCTAAGCTGGCGACCAAACAGCAGTACGTAATTAATTCTATAGGTCGGGTTCGCGATCTGGTTTTTGGTTGACTAAACTGGAACCTGAAACCTGCCAAATGAACAAGGCACACACATAGACACAAAAACACTTAAGTAGATCTTTTAATTTCAAAACCTCCTTTTGTATTACCCTCTTTCATATAATATTCAATTATATTTAATTGACTATATTATCAAACTTTCATCCATAACCGAATCTTACGCATTTTAAATAGCCTCCGTTGGCTATCATTGTATCAATGTATATTTACAAATTAAAGCACCTAGTTAGGTGATCATCGCTGTAATTTCCATAAGCGTCTGTTAAAGCAACGGCACCTTCCATGCACCCCAATCTCCAAATCTCCAAATCTTTGCATTCCCTCTTGTTTTGCTTCTATTCTGGAAGCTGAAGTCAGTATTGAAAACCTATAGAAACGAAACACTTGCTTCCGTTTAGGTGTAAATTAATAGTAATTAATATTAAATTAATTTATGTCTACCTAATTATGATGCTTGGCTAATCTTGAAATTGTTCTCAACAAAGTTTTACTAAAGTTTTACTTATTATTTATTTAACTAAATTGTGTTGAATCTATAATTTATCTTATGTCACAAAACCATAAAATAGGTAATGCCAAAACAACCTATAGTTTAAGCTACTCCGAAACTTGTTTTGCCACGGGGCGCCATAAATTCACAAATTCGATCGTGATATATTCCCTTCTTAATTATATGCGCATCATTATTGTCTTTCCGTGCAGCGTGGATGTTAAACAAATAGAAGCTTCGGATTAGTGTATTTTCTCTCACGAGAGGAATCGGACTGCGATTTTGAACCTCTTATATAACTGAAGTGCTCACATTTTTAATTTCAAAAGGAAGCATTTCCTTTAATTTGATACTTATTAGTTTGAGTGACATAAACAATATTGACAACACAATATTGCAGAAGGAGAGCAAGATCATGGACAACTACAGATTCAGCACAGTGGACTACATCGTGCTGCTGGGCATGACGCTGTTATCCACGGGAACGGGATTATACTTCGGTGGCTTCAAGTGAGTGTTATTTTATTTATCTGAACCATTCCCCTTAAGTTCTTTCATTTCAAGGAAAAAACCGAAAACCCTGACAAGCACTTCCGAAGACACCCGAAAGACGAATTTCGGATCAGAGAAGATAGACGAGTATCTTATTGGTTCGCGAAATATGAAAGTGATCCCAGTATCCATAAGTCTTATAGGCAGGTAAGCTTTCGGATGGCAGATAATTAACTATTTAAATAATAATTGACATAACTTTATGCAGCTTCGTATCGGGGGTTACCATCATTGGCACTCCCTCTGAGATTTACTATTATGGCACCCAGTATTCCCTCATTATCGTAGCCATTATTCTTCAAGGATTTGCCTTATCCTATGTCTACTTGCCCGTGTACTCGGCTCTGCAAATTGGATCTGCATACGAGGTTGGATATGTGTACTTTTTTAAAAAATACTCATCTTTTCTTACACTGTAGTACTTGGGAATGCGATTCAACTCGAGCATAAGGACCGCAGCATCTTTCATTTATGTTTTTAGTGTAGTAAGTCAATTTTACCGTCATGCGTTACAAACCTAATAAATTATTCAAAATTTCAGCTTATTTACTTGCCATTCGTTGTGTATGTTCCGGCGTTATCGTTAAATCAGGGTAAAATGTGTCCGTGAGGAACTTTGCGAATTCATAAATATGTGATCTAATCTGCAGTTTCTGGCATTAATACCCACCTGATTGGACTGGTCATCATAATTGCTTGCGTTACTTACACATTTATGGTAAGCTGGTAAGCATTTCCTATGACTTGGAAGACGTCTAAATGATTTCCATTGCAGGGTGGTCTTAAGGCTGTGGTCCACACGGATGTTTGGCAGGTGGCTGTCATGTTTCTCTCCATGGTTGCGGTGGCCGTTCTATCCATATACTACTCCGATGGCTTGGGAGCTATTTTCTCCGACGCGGAACAGGGAGGACGATTGATGTGGGCCAATTTGAATCCGTCTCCCTATGTTCGCTATACACTCTGGAGCATTCTCACCGGCGGCTTCTCATATTGGACCTCTGTTAATGCCGTGGGTCAGCACATGGTACAGCGATATATGTCACTGCCTTCACTAAAGAAATCGCGACACGCTTCATTCCTCTTCACCATTGGAGTGTGTATCTTCGTCGCTCTTTGTTGCTTTATGGGACTGGTACTTTTTTCGAAATACAAGGACTGCGATCCTCGGAGTGCTGGAATGATTTCGGTGGGTAGATATCTTCCCAAACTGACTGACTGAAACTTCCCAAACTGACAAGAACTTTTTGTTCAGAATGACGATCAACTGTTGCCCTTGTATGTGGTTCAAAACGTGGGGCATATTCCCGGAATGCCTGGTTTGTTTATTGCTGGAATATTCGGAGCCGGTCTCAGTTCACTTTCCTCGTGTTTCAACACTCTTGCACTGGTCTTCCTTGAAGACGTAGTTCGCGGATTCTTCAAGATGGAGCCCAGCGAGAAGGAGTCCACGATTCTGATTAAAACCTGCATTATTTTCCAGGGAGTCATTGCATTTTTGCTAGTATTCTTACTACAGCACATGAGAGGCATTTTGAGTGTCTGCAACTCGATATCCTCGATCACGGCAGGCACTTCTTTTGGAATATTCACGTTAGGAATGCTGTTCCCGTGGGCAAATACCATTGGCACAGCGGTGGGTGCAATAGCTAGTGTCCTACTGGCAGGATGGGCTTCATTTGGATCGCAGATCGCCGCAGCATCGGGTCAACTGCAGTCTCAAATGCTTCCCGTTTCCGTGGACGGATGTGTGGGAAATGTGACTCAACCCGAGGAGACTTGGGTGGATGAGGATGAAGTGTTTCCATTATACCGTCTATCTTACCATTGGGTTAGTCCCATTGGAATCGTCACAGTATTGGTGGTGGGAGCATTAGTATCCTTGATAACTAAGCCCACTGATATCAAGACGCTTCATGCCGACGTATTATCCCCAGTGATCCATAGGTGAGTATATACATTTTTTAAGCTTTAGAAAACTGAATTAAAGAGAAAATTTGTTCTAGATTTCTCCCAAGAGAATGCTTCAGAGGTCGCAATTTAAATGAGAGGACTGAAGAGCTAACCCGTTTAAATAAATAAAGTTAAGTTTTTAAGTTGAACGTGGGATATGATAAGATACATATTTATGTGGCACGTAATTAAAGGCTTAAATTTGAATGTTATTATCAACGAATATATATATCAGCTTTGTTTAAAATTCTTGATGAAACCCATTAAATCGTTAAGCGCGCATTTAATTAGGCATTTCAAATTTAAGCCCTCTGCCGCCTGAGTTCTTCACACAAGTCGGGCAGTCAAGTCCAACATCTGAATCAACCAATTCACTGACCAATCCGCCATGACAATGTTCTTTATAATATCAATAATAACTTAAGCATCTTTGGCGTTCCGCTCCCCTTTTCGGCGACGTCTGTTGCATTCCAATTAGGCCGCAACTGCACATCGGACGACCAGTGAAACCTTACCAGTTAAATATATAAAATACAATTGTATAAAAAGGCTTGTCTGTGTGAACGTAATGCTCTGCTTTTGCTTGTTTTAAAGGCTAATTTGAATAAATGCCAAAAAGAGAGAAGCCTGCAAGAAAGTCGAGAATACCGAATACCCCTTTCTGTTCTAACCAAAAACTCGGAGAACTATAATCACGAGACTCATTTTACCTATAAATTTAGATTTATTAAAGAATTCACATTTTCAATGTGAAAAATATTTTAAAATGAACAGCTATTTCACATACAAATATACCCCAAAAGGAGCATGTGAAAAGACTCAAAGAAACATTTGTAACTTGGTTTTTGCCCCACTTCATTGGAAACGAGATTTGCATGCTGAGCAGGCCATAAGACCAACAACACGAATTAGCCATGCCATCCACTCATATTCTGCCCAGAATTTATGCCCAACAGGCAATGAGAACTTAAGTGATTTCGGCTGTAAGCTAATTGAGAGCCTTGGCAACTGGCAGTGGCTAAATGTCAGAGAGTCCGCGTCATCGCACCACTGAACCACTGGTGAAAATCTGCGGCTGTTCGCACCACAAAATTGACAGCTTCATTTTCCGAAAACCGTTTGCGAATTGATCGGGACTTCAGGCCCAAACGGTTGGACGCTTTTCGTCTAAATTTATCAATCTGCACGGGAAAAAAACAATAAAATTTAATATTAAAAAAAAAGCGAAAGGAAATGTAGATATTAAAATGTAAATATTAAATGCTAAGATTAAACAACAAATAAATGGTCCTAGATACAAAAAGTAGGAAAATCAGATTAATTTGATAAAAAACTTAGTTTTTGTTGCAAGTCTTTAAAATTGATTTTTTGGCAATATCAGAACTTTCTTTGTGTTATTCGAACAATATTAGGCTCATTCTATATAAGTTTCAGTGCATTTCATTTGGGGACGGCAGATGGTCATGGAACGCGTGCCAGCGGCTCAAACACGCTTCTAAGGTCTGAAAAGAACTTGAAAAAATTAGCGAACTGAGTGGGCTCTTTGGCCCGGCACATTGCAAATCTTGATTTGCCAATTGAAATGCAGCTCACGTAGCGGTTGTTTTTTAATCGATGCTAGTTTTTTGTTGCTCCCGCTGTCATATTTTACCCCTGCCCAGTGCGAGAAGCGAACTGCTCCTGTCCGTTGGCCCATCTCCACTGTCCGTTGTCCGTTTGTCCGGGAACTCCTGTCCGCCGACTAGTGGCGTTTCGCATTCAAAATGTCATGTTGTCAATCGCGTGGACAAGTGTCCGCAGCTTATGTGCCGCTTATGTGCGGTCTGTAGATGAGCATAAATTACGGATGTCAAGGAGTGCGAAGCGGCGGGGCGCCTTCATTAAATGTGCAACAGTTTTTTGCCCATTCATTTATAGCACTCCACTATCCACTATCCACAATCCACGGCAATCCGCGGGAGCTGGTCGACATCGAGTTATTTGTAGCAGGATGTAGGTCGGGATCGACCTTGGGAATCGGAATTGAAAATGAAAACGAAAGCGATGTCAACGACGCTGGGTGTGTCTGCTTCAATTACAATTACAAGATAGATAACTGCTGAACAAGACTTGAACAAATGAATGGTAGCAGAACATCGATACACATACTTAACTTCCTCTGCTCAGTTTGAAGTCTGCTCGTTAGCTTCGAAGCATTTTTAGTCCTGTTTAGCTAACCATGTTAAATCAGCTTTGGTTAAAAATAAGGTCCACAATCAGAATGAAGAACATTGTTATTTATTGTTAAAAATCTACAAAGTGAAATAATCCCATATCCATGTGCTGTTCTCCAATAACTAGGTCAACAGCATAAAATAAATAGGAAGCTCGCAATATTGGCATTTTGCATTTATGTCAACAATAACTGTCTGTTGTTTGCATTAACAATACTCTAATAAATAAAGCTTGCAGATTTGTCAATTTTCTTTATGCAAATGTGCAAGCACTTCCGTTCCAATAAAGATTGTTTACATTCCGCAGCGAATGGAAAAAAGTCGCACCAATCCACAGTTCATTAACCGCAGAACAACTTCATGCAGCTAAAAAAAAATCGTTTCTAAATTCGCACGCTCTTGGTTAATTCCTCTACTCTAACTTAGTTTACTTAGCACTTGTCGATCAGTAAAAATGGTTAAATATAGTAATCAATTAGCATGTAAAAAGATGGAAAAAGTTTGGGAATATTTATATAGTTATTCGATACAAATTCGATATTCTTGTAAATAATAATAAGAGTGTTTCTATATTCCACTATCTAAAACTCAAGTTTCATACTAGTTTATTTTATTTATATAACCGTTTTTTTATGTATTCCTTCACAGCTTAATCCTAAAACCTAGGCGTGAGAAAAGAAAACAAAGTATTTGACCGATCTGCGGCCCCTAACTGTAAAACGGGCATATCTAAACAGCTTTATCAAGATACGATCCCAACTATGCGGAACTTTCCCGCGAAAAAGAACACCCAAATGTCAAGTTGCCAAATTTAACGCACGTTCGACAAACCGGCACAAAAAACAAAAAACCATCCATAAATTGGCCATAAAAGCTGTGTTATTGCCCATGTACAAACATCTACCCCGAAAAATTCTCACATATAAATTGCTCGAAATTAAGCAAGCCAGAAAAAGAAAAGGGGTGAACTGGCGAAATAAAATCAAAAACGAAACAAAGCGGAATAAAAACCAAATGCGAAAGTAAATGAATGCATGCCTCGTATGTGCGCGTGCCCCGTTCTGGACTTTCTCTTTTCAAAAGCGTGTAAATAACATTTTTATTATATTTATAACATTTATGTAAAGCACCCACCGCACTGCCACGCCCCCGAGAAGCAGGTGTGACACTTTTTTATTATTTCAGTTTCGGTTTTTTCTTATTTTATTTCATATTGTGTTTTTTTGTTTCTTTTATTATTATTTTGTGCCGGCGCGCGTTTTACTGACCCACTTATCACGCGGTGCGGCATCAGAATGAACTGCCAAGGTTTCTTCCTGGCGCGAAAGAGAGGGGCGAACGGAGCCGAAAGAGATAGCTAGATATTGCATACCCGTCAAGCAGTCAACTGTGCAAATATTTCCATGCCTGGCGAGCGCATTAAACAACGCCCAGTGATAATGGGATTATTAGCAACTTTAGAAGAATACAATGTTCCAGAAAAAATACGCAGAGGAATAGGTTATAAACAAGGCACATCTTGTTAAAATATTAAGTATTTTTCTGTTATATTCCTATTTAAATTTATTAATTAACAATTCACGGCTGAAACTCCTTTAACTCCACACGTAACCTTCTTTGTTTGAAGACAAACATCTTGCATTTTAAACATATTTTTCGCTGTGTACGAAGAGAGAGTGAAAGAACAAAAGAATCGAGCCCACATTTCGTAGGCCATGAAATTGTCAGCGAATGTGAAATTTTAAATAAAATGATGAATTTATAGGAGTCGCGGCTGCCGTCAAACGTGCGAGAATTTCAAAAAGCAAATCAACTGGTTGCGAGCGTAACTTTGGTTGCCAAGCGTGTATCTTTCAGATACTTCTGTTTCTCGCTTTGACTCTGGCATGTGCGAACTGCATTTATCTGAAAAAATAAACAACTAAAAAAGCGCAAGCATTTCATTCAAAAGGAACGGAAGGCAAACAAACCAATTTACCCAAGAATTTTTCCAATATTCTTCTTTAACATTGACTTAACCTGAATTTGGGAAGAAAAGGTTCATGAAATTACTTTTGCATTGCATTTACACTTACATTTGCATTTATACATTTTAAGGACTTAGGAGGCTGACCAAATACACAGTTCCATGAAGAAATAAAGAAATGTATCTTTATAAATACAAATATAATATTTTGTATTCGAAATATCAACCTTATACACTTCTAAAAAGGTTGCAATAAATAACATTTTGCAATTCTTGGCTTACCATTTAAACTGTTAATCTGGCAGCAATTTGGGGCACAAACACATGGAAATCAGATCCGATTCCCTGGCAAAGGATTACACAACTCGCTGTCGAAATGACTTAAGCTGTTTCCCTTTGCAGCTTTTTCCCCGTTATAGTCATTTTCCTTCAGCGTCCGCTGACCGTCGAGATTGTTTTTGCCTTTGGAACGAGCTGCTTGAATAGCCGCTGTGCCAACAATAATAATAAACCTCGGTCTCCCATTCCCGCCGCCCCAATGTAATGATAACTTTAGCAGCGCTGACACTGGCATTCAAATTGATTCTGAGGATTCTGCGGAAGCACAATTAAATTTCTTGCTGGGCGAAATTAATTATGCGTGCACATTTCAATTAGAGAGCGAACTACTCAGCAATTAGAAGGTCACTCGTCCCCAAACACAATTAACTTTGTTTTTTGCTCTGCAGCGTAAATCAACTTAAATTGTTAAGGCTTTTAATATCAAGTATACGCAGGGTGTAAAAATACAAATGAGATTGCAAACGCAGGGTGCTGTACACGTAAAAAAGTTAGAATATTTTTCAAAAGTGAAGTTTAAAAGCAATAGTCACTGATGTCGTAACCCATTGATTTTTTAATAACTCTTGAGGATTTAGTTTTAAAATGTAAATAAAATAGGCAAAATGTAATTTAAAGATTATTGAAAAGGATATTAAAAATGAAATTATATTACAACATAATATTATTTAAATAAATCGAAAAACACAAATTCAGTACAATGGTACCCGTTTTATATTTAAAGTGTACAGATTTCAGATAACCGACATTTGCATGACGACAGCAACTCCGATGACGAGAACGACGACGATGGCTCGGACGCTCTGTAAGATTTATTAGCGCATTTGACTTGATTTAGCTTGTTTATGTTTTTGCTGTGCAAAACTTATGGCCGGGCATTATGGCCACAAAATGGACATCGAAGTTGTAGCCAGAACGACCCACTGCCAACCTTGCCACTGCCACTGCCACTGCCACACGTTGCGTGTGCAAGGTGTTTTCCACTCGCTGCAACACGAAGCTCCACTCGGCTGATGTGCATCATAAATTATTTTGATGTGCGTTTAGTTGCTCCAGCTCCTGCTGCTTTGAATCCTGATTGGTGCTGCCCAAAAGTAGCCAAATCCATTGTAAATAGCTAGTGATTCTGATTTTTGTAATATAAGAATCCAACAAAAATTGGATTCGCTTTTTTCGCTATAGAAAAATATATATATAATGTAATTAAAATACAAATGAAAATGTAATTTAAATGGATAAGAAAGTAAGGAAGAAGTAAAGCCACAAGAAACTCTCTTTGCATTTCCTTAAATATCAGAAAATACTTATTAGTTTCGACTAACAAATCTATTATTTGGTAATAGTATGGAGTTTTCAATCGCAGTACTTGCCCTTCAAAACAAGCCAACTTTACAGCACAGGTGCTCTTGAAAAATCTGATTTGCGCCGAGCTGAGATAACTCCAGTGGGTGGCAGTTGGGGCAGCTGGGGCAGGTGTTAAATGTCTTGTGCAAAGTGCTGCACATAAATCGACGACAGATGTGTGTGTCCGAGAGGCGACTTTAAAATGACAATGACTCATTTAAATGATCGGCATTTGTTGGTGGCCCCAAAATGTCCTTTGAATAATGTGCAGCTCCTGCTTTGATTTGATTTGCCCTACCGTGTTGTCTCCGCCTGAAAAAGTAAAGCAGGAGCACAAATTAATGAGCATTCAGTGTCAGAGGCTATAACAATGGCATCCAAAAGTGTCCGCTGTCCGTGGCAGACACAACAAAATAATCCTTTCGTCTTGCATAAAACCATTAAGGTCACCTCATGTCGGGTGCTAATGTTCATGTCTTGTAGGTTGTCAGTGGCAACACAAAAACTCGGCCGAATGCAGCGTCATTCATCACAAGCAAACAAAACTCGAGTGCTCGAGATGGGAAGTTGGAGCTGGCACTGGTCGAAAAATTAGAAAATGAAGGAATTATGTAATTTAAAATTTCAAATATACATGTGGGAGTTTTCTACACAGCAAAATCAAATAAAATATACTCTTCAATGATTAAAGTGGTTTCACTTGCAGTTAATGTCGTATGGATTACATGTGAGTTGTTAAATGTAAAATGTGTATATATCATACGTGAACAATTTAATGGTGATCGTGTAATAAACATTATATTATAAATATACATTGAAAGGGTACGTTTGTTAATTCGATGAAACTCCAATATTATAATGGCAGTGGTCGTTCATAAGAAATTCCGAATCATAATTCACCTGCGTTTTGGCTAGCGTTTTTCCCAGAGTGTGTGGATAAACCAGGACATTGCTCGTTCCTGCACTTAAAAGCCGAGCAACGAACCCAGAGACAAAAACAGCTCACTCGACTCCTGGCAGTCCTTTTGTTTTTGCCACATCCACATCCACATCCATATCCGCATCTCGCCCGCTGCCACGCCCCAACCACCCACCGCCCCTTTTGTGGAGCAGCAGCAGAGCAGCAGCAGCAGCAGCGCAGCTCACTTAAGCTGTCTCATGCATTTCGTTTGGCCGCACAAACAAACACACAAAAACATTTTGTTTCAGCGCCCCGGCAAAACTGTTAAAAAATTAAAATGCTGCTTAACAACTTTGCCGCATGATAAATGAGCGCAAATACAGCAAAAGGTGCTTTTCCCCCACCTGCCCGCCCCCCACCCTACGTCTCTTACCTGTTCTTATTGTTTATGATCCTTTGTGCGGCGTTGTCCAGTTGAGAATGAAGGGGGCAAAGGGGGTGAGGCGTGGTAAACGGAGGCAAGAAGTTCCAGCAGGGAGCGGAGCGTTGTGGCATATTTAGGACCGAAGTGTCATCGTAATTACCAAAAAATGAGCAACAAGGCAAAAATTCGCCAGATATGCAAATTGATTTTAATAATAAACTGTGTGCATAATTTGGGATGATATTTTTCGCCGTTACCTCCAATCTTACAAGTGTTGACTGTGGCTGAATAAGAAGGTTCTTTGCTTGGCTTACAGTTAAAGATCATTCTCACGTTCCGCGATGAGTGTGCACAATACTCATGAATAAAGATATTGCAATCCATCAATGAGTAAAATCGTTTGTGCCATATAAGCCAGTTTTTATTCCCAAATATTCCCCATTCGAACCTGAAAAATGCTAATACATTAAAGTGCGCTCTAAGTTATGGTTTTGCTTAAGAATCCTTAAATTCAACGCTCAATTAAATTCATAGTAGCCCATAAATTCCGAACTGTAGGAGTTTTTGCGCTGTCGCAGCTCAACTTGCTATATCTCAAACACTGCCCATTAAAATAGCAAACAAACAACTTTTAATTAATTTAAAATTATCCGCTCCGCAAAATGAAACAACAAACAAACAAACAATTTTGCTGACTCTCCGCTGGCCAGAGTCCTGAAAACTGAAAACCGAGTACTGAGTCCTGAGTCCTGGGTCCTGAACCCTGATGCTGATGTGATTGCGGCTCATTAACATTAACTCGGCAAAGTGTGGGGCTCGGCCATCATTTACACGCGCATATAACTAATGATAATGGCTCACTTAATATGGCGGGCGGACATGGTCTGCAGTATTTGCGTAAAAAATATCCAAAGGGACTTGCTGCTTCCTGGAAATTATTACAAAATATTAAGGGTTTTCGCACAACCGCGCACTTTTGAGGAAAGGCACACAAATAACACTTCAGCCATTATTGCGAACGGGATAATGAATGCTGACAATAAGGACAGCAAAAATGTCTGTAATGGGGAAAATATAAATGACAACATTATTAAAGAATAAGCGAACGCAGAGGGACAAGCGAGCTCATAGCTGTCGTTTTTCCATAGAAGTGATGTCATTAAATGAGATAAATAAGAAGTCATTTCGCCAGGTATAACCAGGTATAAGGTGTATGGATTTGCATGTACCTTGTATTCAAGCTCAGCGCATTTAAAAAACACCTCGACACTTGAATATGAAACTATGAGATACAACGCATTTGGTGATGCACTTAATTAAAGTAATTATTGCATTTAAGATGTTTTCCACTAACCCAATACACCTTGATTGTTCAAGGATTACGCGGTATGAATAATTGATAAAAGTTAAGTAAATTTAAATATTTGTCGCACAGCAACGAAGCTCAAGCCCCACAGAGCATGGGAAATGAGTTGAGAGCAGCTAATGAAAAGAAAAACGTAGAAAATGAGAAGCTATATTAAAAAATATGTATTAAAGGTGAAATATCGTGATAAAGTCAGCAGAACTTTGTCGCCATGCCAACCTGTGGGTGAAAGACGAGCATTCGAAACTTATAAGAACTTAAAGATGCAAAGCGAAAGGCAAGGCACTTAGCCAGTGATAAGTCTAACCAACAGCTGTTGAGGCAGAAATTTTTGTATAAAGGTAATTTATCTAGGAACTGAATAAAGGCTTAGATACGAACGAAGTAAAAACGGAAAGGGCAAACGAATTGTTCACATTAGGTAACCAAATTATGGTGCGGTTTGAGCAAGGACCACAATCCGCAACCACACACGATTTTCTCCTAATTAATAAGCAGTCATTAGATGTTTGGCTTCCGTGTCCGCACGAAATGTGTCATAATTTCTATTTATGGTCGGGCGGACAGCACGGCCGGGTTGCGTTTTAATATGATTTAATTTAATAAATTGCAAACAACTCCTCGGTGAGCATTTGAAAAATAGCTCTGACAGGGCGCAAAACACGCGAAGTACGCAGCAAAAAAAATGGGACACACCAAAATGAGATGAGGACACTTTAAAGCGAAAAGCTAATTAAGTAATACTTGGCACGCAAAGGGTTATGGTAATGCGCCGGGGCAATATACCTTTGACAATTTCCAAGCCTACATATAAGTAATTAATATTCCCCGAATGGCGAATGTCTGTGCGAAACCCTCGGCTTTATGGCGTATAAGCCATAACAATGTTTAATTTTGCCAGTTACAAGCGTTAGGGCATATAAATGTATCGTAAACACAACACTCAAGATATTAATTTTCAACGACGCTTCATTCAAACCCAGTGACCAAAACAAAATGCTAGAATGCTAAAATGCTCAAAATGCTCAAAACGCTGAAATGCCCAGATCGGCAGTCATAAGAATTTCCATTTTATGATAAGGCCGCAATTTTATTGCACACCCAACTGGGGAATCAAAATCCGAGTGGAGTTGGCAAAAGAATCCCAGTTTGGAGCCAACCTGCCAACTGACAACAGACGAAAGCCGCCCTGACAGCCATTTACAGGCATTTCAGATGCACTCAAGCCACTTGTAAGATACTGCTTACTGCGATTTGCTTACCATAGATAGATAAGGCTCGTAAAATGGGGCTTTAAGGCGCCGTAAAATACAATATAATGAAATCACAAAATGCCAGCAAATGAAAACTTAATGATTTCATCTAATTATAGCCGGCGCTGCAACTGCAACTGCAACTGGGCGGACCTGGCTAATTTAGTTAGCCGTCCGCACTGCGGAAATGCCACAAACACTCGTCGACACTTCGCCACCAAGTCACCAGGAGTCGACGGGCAGGCAGCTGTAGTCCTCGGGGCCTCATCATCGTCAGAATCATCAGCAGCGGAATCAGCATCAGCAACAGCAACAGCTAACTATGACAATCTATGACATCTGCTGCCGCTCCCTGCGCCTCTGGCTTGAGCTGTTCCATCTCCTGCTCCTGCCTCCACAGCAGGCCGAGGAGGAGCAGGACCACTTGGAGGAGGATGAGGTGGTGGAGGAGGAGCAGCAGGAGGAGGAGGAGGACGTGGCCAAGTGGTTGGTGGGGTGTTCGTGGCCGGCGCAGTACGACCGTCTAAATTTAGATACAGAGGCTGCCTCAGACTGCGCCTTTTATGGGCTTTGATCTCGAACCAAACGCTCCCTTGGGAAGAACACGGAAAAAATCATTAGCCACCTAGAGTTAGTTAGTCTCATTTGACTTGAAATATTGTTCACCTAAATATGTCCTTAATGTGTACCGCAATAAGTTCATTTGTGTAGTAGAAAAATTAAGGTTGGAGTATATATTTATAGTTGTCAATTTTAAAAACTTTACATAAATTCTAAATACTCAAAACAATACATTGAGAAGAACTTAAAACTTCTCTTACTCTGAAAACGTAATTTGAACTTCGCTTGCTTTTCCCAGTGCAAGGAAGTCCGATTTTGAGTTAAAGTTCTTGGTTCTGACCAACGCTAATTGTCCTTCGGCATTCCGCCTTTACATCATCATCGCCTTCCAGGCGTTCTGAACATCTTCGCTAGCTGCATCCACAACAACCACGTTCATAATTGGTGTTTTAGAGTCTTTTGTGTCTATATTTAGATTTCAACCTGAGCAAACGCCTTGATTATGTTGCTGAAATCACAGTAATTTGCCCTAAGTAGACACTGTGTTTGATTTCGCTGATAAGTTAGGGCCAACCTCTGGGTACTTTAAGGTTTAAAGTCACCTTTACCCTTACCTATGAGCCCAATCAATTAGGGGAAAAGTGAAAGTAAACATATCGCACCCAACACACAGTGATTTAAATGCAAATTTCATTCTGCATATTTTAGTCGGGCAAAGAAAGAGATGGGTCAGAATAAAAGGTTATGGAGTCAAATGAAGCAATCACGCGAGCAGACAAAAGAAATTAGCATCAATGCGTCACAATATTTGATGTATATTAATTATGCCTTAAAAAGAACAGAGGAAAAAGCGAGTGTGACGCTTCCCCCACACCATTGACCCAACTCATTGATCGGATCGAAAGCAATATATGCAAATTACAGAAGCAAATCCCACCTAGCACCCCTATCATCGCCAGGTCATCGGGTTGCCTTCTTCGAAGCTGTCAGCTGGTAAATTGATTAACATCCCATGGGGAACCTCCGAAGCCAAACAAGCTCTCTCTCGAATTCTGATTTTAAAGCGCTCGAATTAGCAAATCATTTGGAGAACGATTTGAATACTGCCTAGTTAGGCGGAGATCTGATTGCGATCTTGGTCGAAGTGTATACTAAACTATTGGATTCTCTGCAGTTATACCAAAAATTATACAAATTCAACTACTTCATTCTAACATTCTAAATATAACATATTTAGAATATTCTTTTATTAAATTTAAACTTGTTGAAGAATCTTATCTTACTTGGCACAAACTAAAACAAATCTTTTCTTTATTATGGTATTAATATTTTCTTTATTCTTTACCCTCAAGCAACTGTATTGTTAATTAATATTGAATAACACGAAACTGTGTCACAGAGCTAAAAGCTTGCAAAATGTACCTTTTTTTAAAGAATAGAATTTCCAGATCTCAACATTTTATTACACCGCTTTGTTTGGGATCGTTTTGTTCCCTAAAAATCAGTAACATCAAAATAAAGCCATTGGTGGGTTTTAATTACAGCAGCAGCAACCGGTTTGTACCGTTCCCAAAAAAGCCACAAAAACGCTCAAGTTCAGACGTCTAGAGCGCGAAATATTTCTGGCTAAATCAATCTGCAAACTGGTAGCGGGTGCTCAATTGTGCGAGTATCTCGTAGATTCGCTACCCGCTACCCCGAAATCGCCAAAGGCGTCGGCATGGCTGAACAGCCGGCAAAACCAATTTTTCTCGGTCACTGGCACAGAATTTTTGACAGGGTGTGGGTTCCGCAAAACAACATACCACAAAAAATAAATTACAAAAAATAACAGAGAGAGAAAACAACAAATATAAAAAAAGTGAACAAGAATACAATAAACAATTACAGCACCAATGAGCCGGGGAAACTGCGCGGCACGTCGGCGATAAGTTTATAAAAATTCAGATGTTGTCTGCGTTCCACCGAGCTTCTTGCACTGGATTTACTTTTAATGGCCTGCCTGGAAATGGTCAATTCCCCATCCCCCTTTGATTCCTTGTTTTCGGTTCGCCCAGACAACTCCATATACAGAGTTCGTTTTGATTTCGTTTTTATTTACTCTTCGGCCAATTAATTGGGGAAAGAACTTTCTATTGGCCGGCGTAAACGTCATCATCTCGGCTCTCATCAGCATGCATTTAAGGCGTCGGGCGGTGAAAGTACTGATTTGGAGACAGGTCGGACTTTTGGCCTTTCCCATGTGGGTCCATGTGTGGGCCCTTCTGAAATTCTGAATTCGCATGCTCAAGTGCTTAGTTCCCGATAAGAATTATTTTTGCTTTTGGGGGTTTTGCGCTGTCTGTAGGTCTCAAGTGATTTCAGCGAAGTAAAACATTGAAATTTACTTAACTGTATCTAGAAGGTTGGCAGCCTTTGTGGTTATTTTGATTTAATTTTATTTGTATTTCGGAGATGAGTGGTTCAATGGCGGTGGAGAGATGCCGAAAGAAAGCCGCTTTTGATGCGTCATCGTCAGCTGTGCGGCCTTTGCGGACTAAGAAGTGTTCTCTTCTTAGAAATCGGTCGCTTATTTGTACTTTTTATTATGTTTCATTCCCTCTTCTGTGCAGACATTTAAACAAGATATGTTTATAGGCTGGCCCAAATTGGGTTACAGCATTTTCGGCTTTTTATTGCAAAGTTTCTGATGACGCAAACCCCCGGGTTGACAAACCTGAGATAATCAGAAAGAAAGCCAAGGCCCGTAATAAACGTAATTTGTGATTTCATTTTAAAGGTATATTTGTTTCAATTAGTTAAGTGTGTAGGATTCTGTATTATACAAAAGATACATCAGTATGCACTCTTTCTTATGTAATATTGACTTAAATAAGAAAGGAAAATATCATACAAAACTTATATATTAAAAATATATATTATTTTGTATAATATAAGAGTGGTATCTTTCAGATTTCGTATTTTCATTTTTTCTAAGTGCAAAAATGCAGAAACCGCAATATATCACTGCAAAAATTAGCCTGGAATCCTGCTAACTAATATTCATAAAAAATAATGCCCCAGCTCATCTGTTAGGCAGCCCTCGACTGCGTTGGGATTTTCAATTTTCAGCAGTCCAAATTGGAAAATCAGTGGCGGCAAACAAGGCGAATCCGGGCTTTCAACGCTGCCGAGGCGTGGAAATATTGAAAATGTTCGCATTATGATAATTTAATGCATGTGATTATTGAAAATCATAATAATATTTTTATGGCTTTGCGGGGGACTTCAACAAGATGCGATGCGATACAAGGCGATATGCTTTTGGGCAGTTTGCTGCCGGGGGAAAGATGTTGCTGATGTCGTTGTCGCATTATTATTGTTATTACCGAGACACATTCCTTTTATCAGCACATCGAAAGTGCCAATAATTCGAGGCAATTTATTATTTTAGCATTTGTATATCAAACAAACGCACACTCGATGTCTGGGCTATTTGCGAATGCAAATCACGTGCGCGCATAAACTGCCAGAAAAGCGGAAAAGAAAAAACCCAAGTTCAAGTTGTGCGCCTGCCGGCGCCAACAACACCTGTGCTAGGCATCTTCCCCAGATACAGATACTCCGATACTGCGATACTGAGACTGCGATACAGAGATACTCGGCCGGAGTCCGCCCGCCCAACTGGGGCTCACTGAACCTGACACCGATATTGAAATCATTCGTGCTTTTTACTTTGCGGGGGAGGCAGAGTAAGAAGACAAATCTTGGCCGAATTTAAATTTTATGCGGAAGTGGTTCAATGGAAAGAAACCAAAACCAATAACAAATATATATGCTAAGGCAGAAAGCTTTCACCGTAGAGCGCACGGAATTAATTTTACCCAGATAAATTTAAGCATTTTTTTATCTTTATGTGTACGACAAAATTCGACGAGAGGATTTCAATTTCTGTCAAAGGAGGCGAAAATCCCAGCACGTTCATTGCTGATATGGCAAATGATTTTGTGGGCGGGCTACGTCGGGTACGTCTAAGCCGGGAAAATCCTGTCAATTGAAACATTTTCTTTTGATGGCGAACGGAAGTGAGAAATTCCGCGGGACTGCAGTTAATGAGCAGCTCTCAACCGATAAATATAAAACCGCCAACACTCTGACTTAATTAAAGGCCCATGAATCACTTGTTGCTCTGCCAGATTCGCCGCTGACAAACAGTAAACAAATATTTTCCGGCATAAATCAACCAAAATGAGCGAACAAAACAAAAAACGCGCAAAGTGAGTAACGAACAAAAACGGGGGAAAAAACAAAAATAAAATAAAAAACAGCTGAGGGCTCTCCTCGCCAGTTGGCCAATCGCAGAAGACAGGGCCAAAAAGGCCCGCTTGACCAACAACAAGAACGCGCGTACTTTGGGCCGCGTTTTTTGGTAGAAAATTCTGGTTTCTGTAAGTCGAAAAGGGAGGGAGATAGAGCCCGGCTGGCAAAAGGCAAAAATTCGCAAAGACAAAAAGCGGCAGCGAAGTCGGCGTCTTGAGAATCTGCCGCTTAGCCCACTGATGCCCGTTGGTACATTGCGAAGCTTAATTGTACTTGGGCTACTGATCTTTTAAATCATTTATTTTAAAAATGTTGGGCAAAAATCTGTACCAAAAAGGTCAAAAGGTAAATCAATGTATAACCCATCGGATTCTTCTTCTTTTACTAGAAACGAACGAATTATTGACGTTGGATTCGTCTCTGTTAAGAAGATAAATATATGATATATATGAACTTTAGAAATTTTAAACTTAAATTACTATTAAAGGCATTTTTTTAAATATTACCATTACCTTTTGGCCGTGTCGTTACAATTAACATGGAGTCTGGTTCCAATGGGTTAAACTGAACCGAACTGCTTACAATTTATGCCGCAAACGCGAGCAGCGACGTCGACGGCGGAGCTCGGCTTTCATTACAGCAAAAAGATCGCGAATTCTGCCGGGCCCAGAATCTGGCAGCGCAGTCGCCAGAGGCAGTGGAACCTCATGATGAAGTTCATTAGCGACGGCGGCAGAAGAAATTCAGAACGAGGGTATAAAAGAACCCGGCCCCACTGACCATTGTAGCAAAAACTCTCCCGATTCGGTTACGCGTGCGCCGACTTAAGCTGCGCCCCCTAAAAGCCCATATCCTGGCGGCAGGATTAAGACAAAAGTGAAAAAGTGTCACACGAAAATTGAAGTGCAAACAAGAAAGTGCTAAACGACGCGAGAATTAAACTCATAAAAAGGACCTCGACTCCTTTAACTCCTGAAAGAAAGTGGTGAGTGCTGAAAACACAAATTTCCATAAACCGAAACTTGACAATCCATAAAATACCCGTAACAGACATTTTTTTGCGTTAACTGCTAATAAACTTGATTTAAACCAGAGCCATGAATCAAAATACGACAAAGTTATGATCAATAAAGTATACAAATATTCATAATTATAATCAATTAATAAAATAAAATACAAAACCATAAATTGACCATATTTTGACATTGTTTAACGAGTTCAAGGGCCGGCCACTTTATTTATTTCGCTCGCCCACTCAAAACCGAAAACAAACCAGCGAAATGATTGTTCTGTGAACTTTGAACGGGAACCTCTTTTTCGGCTGGCATTAATCTATTTTTATGTGCTCCCAAAACCTTTATCAAGCCAAATGACCAGCCACCTAAAAGGGACGGATGCAAAACCTCAGAAAAGAGCAAACACTTAAGGGCTGAGGGTTTTTTAGGGCAAACTTTCCGCTCACGCATTCAAATCTGAAGGTCGCCTGCCATTTCCCCGTGCAGTCGCCTTAAATGTAACAATGTAAAGTTTAATTGACACCATTGTTCGGGCAACACTTTTTGCTCCATTTAACACAGCCCATAGATTGCGCCGAACGCGTTGACAGCTGAATCAGAAAAAATCGAGGAGCAAGCCAGCTAAAAAATGTGGAAAAGATAACGAGCTTAGGGGAGTCGGGGGATCCGTACTCCTCCCGTCTGAGCCATGTCACTGGCCAAGTCCATCAGTCACCCAGGCCCAGTGCGACATTTCTCGGTACACGGCGAACAAAACCACAGGCGTTCCTATAAATAGCTAGCCAAAAGATTAAAATGTAACATAATTAGTAATAGTAACACATACATTTCATTAAATCGTACTTGACATTTCTTACATTTCATTAATGTATGTATGTGTGGAAAAACTCTAAAGTAACTAATTCAAACAAATTTAGTTTAAAGTTTTGGCAAGTGATATTCTACGCGGATAACACTCTTTTGATCCATCGAAAAGAACCGAAGGCCAAGTTAAGGCAGATTAAAAACAGGCCAAAAGACATCCTTGTGAACTTTTCTTGGTGCATGCGAGGAATAGAAACAGTGGCGACCATCGCTGACCAGTCATCAATTCCAGGCACGTTGTTCAAATTATTATTATGCGCAAAATCGCAAAAGGATCTCTCACCCCAGCTACACTTGTAGTAGCTACTGCCTTTGGCCTGCCACTCGAGCAGACAATCAAGAAATTTAAATTTGATTCGTTGCGCAAACTGGCCAACATCAACAACAACAGAAAAAGCTGGCAAAGCGCACTCAAGTGTCAAATGTAAGGAGAGATAAGGAAAAAACGAGGAGGCTCACACACTTGCACTACACTTCAATCGAAGGACGTTTTCCTTCTGCATTTCAACTTGACTTCTGGTCCGTGTTCGTGTCCGTGCCTTCCTGGCCCCTTTCCAAACCCCTTGCCACAACCTTCCGTTTCCCTTTCCATTTGCATTCCCACTCCGCCTTTAATGCTCACTTTGTCAATTTGCTTGGCATTCCGCTTTAGTTTTGCAGCGATTCTCATAAATTAAATTGTTTGTCCCAGGACAACACCGACAGCGCCGAGCGTTGACAACTCTTTTCCGCCGCGATTTATGTGTGGGCGTGGCCGAATCCCCACATTTCAATGCATCAAAGTCTGTGCGCCAAATAGATAGAACGCTCGCCGGCAATGATCAATGCAACTATTGCAGGGAACTTTTTAAAACTTTATAGTTCGCCTAAGCAAGAACTTAATGGAGAATATGAAATTAAATCAAAAGAATTTTAAGGATATTAATGGTATTGTATAATGGATGTGATTATCCAGTTGTTCATGACTCATTATCAGATTATTCAGTTGTTAGGAATAAAACGTTATGGATGAACTCCTAGAACTTTCATGGCAAAGCACATTGAATTTTTATTTTAATATTCAAAATTATGAATTCCGTTTATCCCACGAAAATGGCTAAATCCGAGAGAACCTCGAACAAATGTCCCATCACTTTCTACAGCTTTCTGTCCGGTTCGGATCCAGAAATCTGCATAGATAATATCGCAGTGACAAGTTCCAAAAATGCTGTGAAAATTTGTTAATTTAAATTCCATACATAAGCCGGCGACAAATATACATATTAATAATATTTGCACACGCCAAGGAGCAAGAAGTCCGAAAAGAGCGCAAGAAAAGTGAAATGATATCGTTCGCCGGTCATTATGCATTCCGATGGCTATCTGGCCAGTTCACTTGCTCAGAAATTATGCTAATTTTATGTGTCAATTATCTGCCAATAAGCACGATGGGGGCTGAGATACTTTTGGGTTACTCGGCCAAATGGGGACGAGCCCTGAAGTGGCCGCTGCTCATGTGTAAACATGATTTGTGCCAGTCAAGTGGTCAGGTTCTCTTATTTTTCTGGGTCCCTCGCCCAAGGAATTTGCATATTTTGTTTGCTTTATGCAAATGAATTGGAATCTCCTCAACGAACTTTAAAGCAGCCCGTTACAATAGAAGCGAGCCAATTAAGTAAGGCCGTAAATGCATTGTGTGGCTTTTTAAGACATTGACCCAGTATCGAAAGGTATGATATCATAGCTGGTGCTATAATTATCTCTAACTTGTGAAATCAATCAGAATAAAATATTTGCCCAAAGTGTCAAATCTCGCACATTCTTCAATTGCCCAGCTGGAAAGACTTTCTCCGCCCCAAGGCAAAAACATAATTCCACTGACTCATGATGCAATTTCAATTAGAATCAAGCAAAGCGAACAAAAAAGGCAAACAAACAAGCAAATACTAAAACGAAAAAAATAACAAGCAACCAGAGAAGCAAGCAAACAAAGTTGGCCAACACAAACGCAAAAACAACGAAAAAGACAAATAAGCAAAACGCTCGAATTAGGCAACAATTCGACTTCAACTTGAACTCTAAAAGGCACGCGATTGCCGCAATGATATAATCGATTAGATGAAGCCATTATCATCGAGCACACACGCCAGCAGGTGTGCACTGAGAAAAGTGTTCTACATTTTGAAATTGAGAAATAGGTATAAATAGTAATATTATAAATTATTACTAAATATAAATGTAACTCATTTATTAAAAAGTACTTTCGTGTTACTCCAACATTATTTAATATATTGTTTGTCCAGCGCACATTGTTATTAAGTTTCAACGAACATTAAATATTTCAGCACTGAGAGCATTTGCTAGAAATTCCATGTGCTTAAAGCCTAAATGAACCTAATTCAACCAATAAAATCTACAAACGGTTTTTAACTCTCTTCCTCTGCACACAAATGTATCTTCAAATGCGGTAGAATCTGTGTAAGCATCTTGTTTATGGGCGAAAGCCGGTTGATCGCCCGGCTCAGATTGAAAGAAACTTCTGCAGAATCCATGTGACTCGCAGGCCATTCTGCACCCATGAATCAGCATTCCAAGTAGAGCAGCAGAAATCAAAGTAAAGACAATCGGTATAAAAACTGTTACACTTAAATCAGCTTTTGTGGCCAGAAGTGCTTCGAGTGCTGAGCAGACAAGCCACTCTGTTTGGCTATTTACGTAGCAACGGCTTCGGGGCCCAGGAACTTATGCAACCAGAGTCGAGGAAATCTGCCAGCCAAATTACCATAAAATTTACATAAAAGCTTCCGTGTAAAATTTATTTAAAACAAATAAAAAGTAACATCGGCAAAAAGGTAAACAAAATGCACAAAATCCTGTGGACACTACATCTTCGGCTAGGCGGAAGCCACCAGAGGTTGTCTTGTTGGCCAGGGCCATAAACATAAACATAAACATAAACTGCCGGGCTGTCCAGCAGTAGCAGACAACAATTGGCAACAGGTGTAGGCCAGGCCAAGACAAACCTTCGCCCAGGTCTTGCCCATGTTCTTGAGCCCTTATCTAATACAGTCCAGCTCCGCTAAGCCAGGCAATATTCAGAGCACCAAATTTATATTAATTTAGAAACATAATTTAAGGTCACGAGTTAGAGTCTCCACTGTAGCAGAAGCGATGCGACAGCACAAAGGCTCCAGCTCGAAGGAAGGGACAAGTGTGAAGCCGAGACCGGGACACGTGGTCCTCTATTTGAAACAGGTCTTAACTTGGCTTTGACAATTTGGGTTGCCCCCCGGTGAAGTCGGAAACGGTTCTGGGACCCCGTTGCCCGATTGTGTTATAACATCACCAACGGATCCCATCCCATCCCATCCCGTCCCCACCCAAGACCATGCTATCCTGTTTGTCCGAGAGTCCGAGGGTTGTTGCTCAAGCCGTTGGCTTTTGTCTGTCAATTTTTGTGTTATTGTGGAACGCTTGTGAGGTGAGGTGAGGTTACTACGTGCAGGGTCCCAATGCCTTTTCCAATGCCTCTCAAGGCCTGTCATTGTGCAAATTTACAGTTTTCCGCCAGTCGAGTGGCTCCGTTTGGGGAAATCTACGAGATTGTGTGGCATCAAATGCGACACTAAAAAGACAAACACGTTTTGTATTGAGCCGAGAAATTCCCCTGGTAGCCGGACTCAAAATTAGCCGAATGAAAAGGTTGAAAGGTGGCTAGAGGATGGTGGCTTCCTAAGCTTCCTAGGCTTCCTGTGCTCCCTATCTGCAATTGGGCAGGAGCCAACTGTTGGCCATGTGAGGCCGAAATATAGCGAGGAGGAAATTAAGTAATTATGCACTTGACTGGCCGTTTTTACAACCGCCCAGGAGCCAACGAGCCAGCATGCCTGGCACTCCATTTGGGCCAGCTTTTTGCACTGACAAGAACTAGGTTGTATTATTTTTTAGAATTATAACAACGCAACTAACATATACTATGTTGGAGTTTATTAAGGAAATAATGTCGACAGATATAGAAATGTAATGGCAATTTCTTAGACTAATATACTTTCAATTAAAGAACACTAAATTGAATGTTGTAATATTTTTGCTTTTTTGGCTCTATAATATCACAACTTTCTTTAAGAAATTTTAAAATGAAGAAATTGGAGTTTCACGTTTCATTACGAAGCCATACTTTTCGGCAGTGTATAAAGCCCACTCGCACATATTTTCACCAGTCCCAGATGCAGTTGTAGTGACCATCTAAGTCCCATTTCCAGTCCCTGGCCTTATGCAGATACCAATACCAATTTCAGTGGGTTCCACCGAAAATGGACTGGCCAAAACACACACGAACTGCAGGCTGCTGCCATTGACGGAGCGAATATTGGCCCATTGGCATCATGTTCGATTTTGCAGACACAGCGACGTTTTGTCTTTAACTAAATTATAGCCACTGCCCATGGACACATGGATCGGAAGTGCAGGCACGGAAGAGGAAGCGGAAGCGGAAGTCGAGGACAAAAAGGCCAAAATGGCTTCTCCTTGGGCAACAGCTTTGGCTTTAGCTATAGCTACAGCAGCTCCAGCTACAGCTCCAGCTCCAGTTTCATCTGGTTGAAATGTGTAGCCAATGGAAGCCGATGGAAGCCTGCAACTGACGTGATATCACCCAACCTCAAGTTTTTGAGCCGGACCCGGGAATTTGGCCCCGCCCGGCAGTCAATAGTCAACTAAACTGCATCAAAACTGTCTGCCAAGTCAGTTGGCTATCCAAAGGTCCGTCCTCCTGCTTCCCATCCGTAGCCACCGTGGCCATCGTAGCCATCTCCCTGTCTCTGGAGCGATATCGATATAAGGCATTACCTGCTAAACTGTTTGGCAGCATCGCACAGGTTGCGAATCGGCATCAGCATCAGCATCGGCATCGGAATCGGAATCGGGCAGAACCAGGTGGAATCCGGCGACGGGGAGATGAAGGGATGGAGAGATGGAGGCGGCATGTCAAACAGTTTTGCAATTGTTTCGAAATTGTCTCTCGTGCAAATGCAATTTTCTTCAATTTCATTTGGGCGGAGGCGGTGGAAAAGTTGGTGCCATTGCCAGTTTCCAGTTGCCAGTTGGCAGTTGGCCTGGGTCAGGACTTGGCCTCATCCGCACGGATACACCGAGGATAAAAAACGCCAACTAAATTACGCAGGAACATTTTGCTTCAAGGATGATTTCGTACCGTAAATTATCTGCAATCAATTCGATTGTACCTCTAAAAGTCAGAAACACTTATTCAACGATTTAGTACTTACCTCGCACTAATTGTTAATATCTTACAGAAATGGAACTATTTAATAGTTTTCCTTCGGTGTAAAAAAGCTGAAGATGAGCTTAATCTATTACATAAAACAAATTGCAGATTTGCTCATGTTTTCCCCCCACATGACATTTAAGTTACTCGATTCTTCCATTTGTTTGTTTGTTACGTTTAGCAAAGGCTTAGAAAGGGGCGGACTGGCTGGGGTGGGCGTGGCACAGGTGGTAATGGAGGCTTTGGCAGTCGGCCGATAAGCTTGATTTCTGTTCTGTCACTGCCCCATTTGGATTTATGTGCACCGACATGAGTGACCACTGAAATGGATCGTTGGGGATCCAGAAAAACATACAGATTAAGGAGATTTCGACTTCTAATTTCCGCCATGACGTATACTAACATATAGTAGTATAAATAAAGGAGTAAAGGCAAGGGAAATTGGATCTGGGAGATATTTAGAAGACGATTTTTTATTACACTTGATTAAGTCATGACACCCTTTAAATCCTTTTTTGTCCAATTTAATATCGTCCTCATCAAAATGCACTCCATCACCAACGAACAATTACGGTCTCAAAATGCAACAATTTTATTACACAAAGCTTATGGTCAGACTAACAAATATATCAAAGCTAAAAGCCTGGAACATTCGCAAAAATACCAGAAAAACACAGACGAGGGGAGCGGAGCCTCGCCCTCATCCCAAAATCCAACCATGATGATCCCAGTGAGCTCCCCAATGAACAATGGTCCAATGTTGACATAATAAAACGCACATAACTACTGGGAAACGGGGGGTGAAAGGACACAAGGCCGCAGATGCCACAAATTCCGATTTTCCACAAACACACACTCTGAAACACCCATATATGGTCAGTAAAAAATGTTATTAAAAAATATATATCCCATAAAGAGCGTGGCAAAAAGAGGAGAGACGAGAGAGGCTGGCTGGCAAAGTTGGAAATCATATAAAAGAGAAATCAATGCAAAACTATGGGATTTAAAAGCGCTTTAAATCGCCCAAGAATATGCAAGGCCATGGGTCATAAAATTGCGGTTTCATTACACAAAAAACCTCAACCATGACATGAAAGGATAGAGCAGAGACGGTATAAAATATGCTATTAAATCTACGTTGGAATGCCGGCAGCCGCAAGAAAAATAGATGACACAAAAAATAACCGAAGAATCGGGCTCTTTCTGACCACTCGATATATATCCCTATGCCAGAGTAATTCAGAGTTAACGATGTGTAAATACTTAGGGGCTTAAAATGCAAAGGCCAGTGCCTCAACCGCAATTATGACAGCACAAGCCTCTGTGAAGTGGATTTTTGGGGTGCAGTCCGAAGCAACCAATTACTTCTGGCCCGATGGCAATGATTTGTCCCCGGCTCCTGAAAAAGCTAACAAAATTGCAACCTCTTTTGCTGCACAAATGAGCCACATTGTAGTGGAAAAAGCGAAAGGGGCACAGGGAACCGAGAACCTAGAGCCGAGAACCGGCCGAGACAACTAGTAGACCACATGGACACAATTACCGACAACGACAATTACCCGCCGGCAATTTGCTGGCATTAACACCCATCGCACACGCAGGCTTTGGCTTTTATAACTTCTTCAGAGCCGGGAAACTCGAAACAGAAAACTGAGAACTAAAAAACAAAACCGTACCGTACCGAACTGAACCGATCCGATGGACCAGAGAAGCAAGGCTGTACCGGCATAAATTTATTATGACCGCGATGAGATTGCAACGACAGAGCGGCAAATACGACCTTGAGAAGCACCTGGATGGTCTACGTGATGCCCTTAGGGACAGGGCTTCGTTGCATTGTTACATTCCCCCCTTAGGACCAACTCAGGCTCCATCATCATCATTAAAGCCTGGCCAATAAATTCGCAGCGTCCAAAGCGATTTGCAAAGGTTTTTATTGTCCGGCCAGCATCAGGTGTGGATGGCTGAAATTGAATTAAATGCCAATACTCAAGGGAACTTAAAGAGAGCCGTCACGTAACGAAAAAATGTTCTAAAGGTGATGTATGGAGACCTTAAGAAAATGGTTGATACATACATATATAAGTTATACCTGAATGTATCTTAGCTATGTGTGTTAAAATTTTCGGATCTAAATAGTTATTTATACGTGTTCTTTTAAAATAAATTCAAGTTTCATTCTGTGCAACTTTTGTTTTCATTGATGCACATCTCACAGGCTCACCAAGTCAGAGATCAAAGGGACTGGTTCTGAAGCCATAATAAACCAGCAAAAAAGATACAAATCCAAGGGGCGGTTTTGAGCCTAGGCCCATGGGCCACGCCCCTCCATTGCATGCCGCGTGATTTAATGAGTTGCACAGACACTGATTTATGCCTAATGACTGGGCCTAAATCGTTCCGCCCTTACACAATCTGCCTTACCACCAGCCACCAGCAATGGCCAAAATACTCGTACATGTATGCAAATTAAGCAAGTCAAACAAATGCAAAACTAAATTGCTTGAAATAAAACTTTTTGGCAGATTTAAGCCGCACATCGAGGGTGTATGCGGAACTTCGGGCTTCGGGCTTCGGGTGCTGCAGAAGAATGAGAATCACATCAGAAGTGAGCAAAACAGATTTGTCACAAAACCACAACAGCCAGTAAATCAGCATAAAAGGCAAATGCAAGTCAAAACATTTCAGAAATTATGACCCCGGCCAAGGGCCGTTCAACTAGAGGGAAAAGTGGGGGCCATCGGGTCGTCTGCCACAAGTCCAAGCCGCAAGCTGAATGGGCCTGCGAGGAGCGGGGAATGGCTGGGCTCCAATGGGCATGGACTCGCATTCGGATTCGGATTGGGGCTTGGGCTTGGGTTTGAGTTTTAGTTCGGGTGTTTCTGAGCGGATTGGGGACTGGGCCAATGATAATTGCCAATGCTGTGGGCAAGGAAGCACATTCCCTGCGAATCGCATTCCCGAAATTTAACAACACCCAGGAAATCGAAGGCAGGAAAATCAAATCGCATGCATACCCTTCTGTGTATTTGGTATTTTTAATATAAAACATTCTTACAACTACATTTATAGTAAGATAAAATGATCTTATCTTAAACATTTCCATTTTATCAATGTAGAAATAACAACTTACTATAAAGTTCAAATTAAACTCAAATATTTGAAACGCAATAAAGGCAAATAATTAACCGAACAATTTATTAAACAACAAAGTACACATTATTGGCTAAAGTTAAAGTTAAATTGAAATTACATTTTCCTGAGTTCCTTTAGAACAAATTAAGTTCCGAAAGACATGACTACAAACCTTAACTGAAAATGATATGCCTGAAGCTGTCGCAATATCGACTGGAAAAATGCCAGCATTGATGGCACATGTGATACCCCAAGAAAGCGTATGGGGGCAGGAAAAAGAAGTCGGAGGAAAACTCGGTGACCAAAGCTCTGAATCCGAAAGGCACATACTAAAGCCGACGAGTATCTGTGAAGTAGCTGCAGCAGCTACAGCAGCTGAATTTCATAAATGCAATAATTGCTGCTCCAGCTGTGTGTGTATTTGTGTGTGTGTACTGTGCATTAGTGTGTGTCTGTGTCTGGATGCATGCAAAAAAGATGCAAATCAGACGGACAGCTGGACACCGGCAGACGAACGAGCTCACTCTCGTAAGCATAAATAAGTCGTCTGAACCGCCTCCCAAACCACGCCAAAAATCTAACGAGACCGTATTCATTACAAGCGAAAGAGTGGCAATGCACTCAGAAAAACACACAATTGTCCGTTTTATAGATATTTAAAACAAACATTGATGAGTATTAGCTAGTCTTGGAATGGTTTTCTAGTTTACTAGTTTAATTTGTCTCCTAATAATAAAGTATTTCACTGGTAAACAATTTTTTTCCGCGTACCATTCGGCTGCCCATCTTGGCCAACTAGAAATGGTTAAGAGGGGGTGGGGAGGGGGGAGTGAAGTTCGGGCGGCACAAGGGCATAACAAACAGCTTGTTGTTGGCCGGCTCCGTTGGGCAGACATCGGAGTAGCAGTGGTCCACTGACACTTCCGTTTAGGCTTTGTTTTTTCTTGTTCTCCGCTCTGTTATAACTCATGCTGGCAAAAACAAAGCAATTAAAAGCCTTAACTTAAAGCACAACATCGCATTTGTTTTACTCCACTGCAAGAGCACATGAATTTATGCAAATACAGTAGACATTTGCTTAAATCCACAGACTGACTCTTGTTCGAAGAGATTTAACATGCTAGTTGCCTATTGACTATCCATGTATTTTTGTGTTAAAAAGCCCACTCATTAATCATATGAAATATGATACTCGTATACTCGTAAGGAGTATAAATAAAACAAAATCATATTTTACAATTATGTTTCCATTCAGCCTTGACTACTACTACTACTAACAGTGCTCACTGTATTTTTGAGCATACAATTTTCATGCCTTTATTTATTTATGGTCGGCCAGTCTGATGCTTATTAAATAGTTTTGCATTCGAAATTTATTTCGGTCAAAAATCTCCTTTTTGGGAGCAATAATTTTTGGCTTTTGGCACACGTTCACACACGCACTCACTTCACAGGCATTTGACTTTTAAAAGTCGAGTGCGTTTCTATTTCAATTTATGGATATAAATAAAGCATACATTTTCTCTGGCATTCTGGACTTTTAATTGAGGCAAATATCATTTAAGAGCCTAAAGACGGAATATGAGCGTGTTTGCCAAATTAGACGGTAAATTCAAACCGACTTTGGATTTAAATGTATTCTACTAATTGAATGGAATATTAAGAACATTTGCGTTGGTATTCAAGAGCAGCTTGAAATCTAGCGCATTTCTGTGCTGGTATTTCAGGGAAATTCCGCAGGAAGGGGCATGCCATGGAAAATTCTGTGGAAATGACAGGGCGTGTCAAGTCCTGCCAAACAAAACGCACACATGCGTGGGGGTCCCTCCCATTTTCCGACTTCATGCTACTTAAACTTCAGCAAAATGTTCTGTCATTTTGACAACATTTCCCGACCGAAAGACAAAAACCCAAGGAGGGCGAGGAAAACTATCGTCATGAAGCCAAGTATTAAGCGACGTGAGCGCTGGCGAGCAGAGAAAAAATGCCGGGAAAATTGTGAAAACCGAGAAAAACTAACATAACTGCAAAGCGAAAATGTGCTTCAGCAATAATAGATTCCCACACACCGAGAGACGGGTTTGTGTTTGTGTTCCACGCAAAGTGCAGATCAAATGCAGTTAACTAGCTTGTTGACATCTTCACACACAATTTGCTGACAAACACAAACAAGCAGATTCAAGTTCTTCCACCATTTTTTCCTTATCCGGTCGCCTTTGTTTCACTGCCGTTTACTTGAACCAAGAGTTTGGCCAAAAGTTTGCATCCGAAGTGGTTTCCACTTCATAATATGGTTACTGGAAAAAAATGCCACAGAAAAATATGTTCAACAATCAATCATGTCTGCAGTTTTTCCCTTGATAAAATAATAAAATTCGTAAATATTTAAATAGCAACACATTCCATTTCCAAACCCCTTACGCCACATTAATATATTTCTTTCTATTACAAAATCAGTGGTTTTGTGACGCACATTAAGATCAAAAGCCTTTTCCATCGTTTAGTATTAGTAAAAGTTTGAATAGCTAAACTCCTCATAACACCATAACCAAATTACTTGTGTTTTTCTAGATTTTCCTTGGTGTACCAACACCATTTGAATCCACTACGTGCATATATAAATAAATGTGTGAGCGTGCGGTGTACGAATTTATTTTTCATATGTTAAGTAAAATGAAGAAAAACAATGTTGTTGGCCAAAAGGATTGCCGGAGCCGTGCGATTGCTACGTGCGTTTGCAACACATTGTAGCATAAACACCCACAACTCCCCCTCCCATCTACCGCCCCCTCACCCCCAGGAGTGGTCGTGTCCCCCAATGGGGGCACTCATGCAAAAGTAAACGATTTTTAAATGCAATTCCACAAATGGCTCTGCCTCGTCTGGCATTGTCGCAAGCAAGTTGCCCAAATATATTATATGAGCAGATTAAAATTTTATGCCCAGCCAAAGATAAAATTTTTAAAAGCATTTTGATTTGCCCAGCACACACCTGGGGGCTCAAGACATAAATCGTCCCATGGAAAATGCATGCCAGTCCATATCAAAAAATGGCATCACGAAATATTTGTATCCTGTAAGCGTTTGACAGTCTGCATTCACGGCTACCTCACATTTCAGTGCTGGCATTCAATCTCATCCCGAGCAGGGATTTGCCGAGGATTACGAGTCCCAGCTGCTCCGGAAGTTAGCCAAGTCCAGTTCTTGACCCCCACATAAGTCCAGGAAACTGTTGCTGCATGCCACATGGCAGCCAGACGCACAGACATTCGCATTCGCATAGTTTTGCGGCCTGCATGCCAAAAAGGTGCCCGCTCCCAGGACCTTCGGCAGAAAAAGATAGCTTCTCGCATACCGCTGCTAAAGTCGGTCGAAACACTGCCAGAAAATAGCTATTATAATCAATAACATTTCATTTTAATAAGTTGTAATAATATTTTAATTTACATTTATAAATTGAAGGACTGTATCCTAGCAGCTAGTATTTGAAAGCTTCGCATGAAGCCCGACTTTGTTTTTCAGTGTAGGGGATGTCGTGTAACTGACTCGCCCCAATTGTATTTCCATTGCAAAGGCGTGTGGGTCATTGCGGTTCAAGCGGCCAAATAAAATTTCTCTACAACTCACTAAAGACTCTTGTTTAGTATTCAAAGCTCTGCATTGTGCTGACCAGCGATTGCAGAGCAACTCCCAGACAACCTACAAGTACTTTCCTTCGATTTTTCTCCGTGAAAAGCACAGTCTTCGATTATGGAACGTTGCATACTTTGTCGAACACAGGGCATGCACAAAATTTCAGAAATATGCCGTGCCAGTTCGTGTGTATATCTGAAGTTTTGTGTGAGTGTATCCGCATCCGCATCAGGATCCGCATCCGTATGCGTATCTGCGAAATTGCCTACTGGAACTCATTTTTTGTGATTTCGGTCGCAGACGAAAGTCAGTCAGTGATACAAACAACATAAGGACGAAAGGGGAAAACAGACTACAACAGGAAAAAGTCGTAGCCAAAAGCCAAAGCAATGCAATAAACGTAATTACAATTGAAACGTCCCTGGATGAGAGTTGGTTAAGGGACCCAATAACAACAACATGTTTGTCAACCGGCATACATTGGAATTTATCAATAATTCCCATACAGACGGCTCCGTAGTCCTTTCCTTTGGCAATTACACACACGAACTGGTCCTGGACTCATGCTCATGCTCCTTTGAGTCTTTTTTTTCCAGGACATCCAATACAATGTTCAGTGCACGTGTTCATATCCATTCCGAACATATCCCACAGCCAGGCCGTATTTCATTGAATCGCCTGCAGTTGTGGCATCCGAAGGGACTTTGTGTTCATTTCGATACTCAAATAAAAATAATTTATCGACCAAGTGCCGCAAGTTGCCTATCGTTTAGTTACGGAATTCCAAACATCCGACTTAAAAAAAATAATTAACACAACTTTAGTGAGCATTTTGCAGTCTAAATACATTCCATGTATTTATGCTACCATTGTGTTTGCAATTATGTTTAGAGTATTTACTCACATTGTTATAACGTGCACTTGTATGACAAGCATTTAGTTGTAAACTAAACAATTTGTTGCAAATAATGGTCAGCTTAAAGCTGTTATTTTAGTTGTGTTGCAAAACTATATTTCCTGGGGGTTTAATCAACAATTTGTTATGATTTCCATGTGTGTTTTCCCAGACTGAACAAGAATGAAATCTTAAGTGCTAACAGCCATTTTTATTTTGGTTAGTTTTCAAATGCTGCAATGATACAGGAAATTCAATTAAAACGGCTGAGAATGCTACTAATTGTTTGGCGAAATGAGGGAGATTGAGATGGAATGCAATCCCTCGGTTTTTACACTCGATAACTTTAATGGAAAACGTTATTCTCCCTAAAACGACCGCCCAGTTTGCATTTCAGGCGTTTTATTTCCTTAAAGCTTGCATAGTTCGGGGACGCTTATTAAAGAACTGGTATTTAATATTTAAATACTTGAAGCTGCAAGCGTTTTACAGAAAGGTCTTCAATTCATTGGCTTAAAGACTGGACCTCGCATTTGATGTTGCTGCATTTGCCAGCTTTTTGCCCGCAGCATCTGACAAGCAAAGGTGGCCAGCAATGCAGCCCGCCACCGCAAACTCCGGCGGGCAACATGGCCAAGTTTTGCCGCGATTCCAGGGGGTTTTACGGGCTGCAAGGAGGAGGGAGTGGGTTGAACAGGCCTACGATGCCGGCCAAGTGAAAACAAGCGTGAACAGATCCCGCCCACAACAAAAAACAGGATGCAGTGCTGCCGTGCATCCTGCGCCTCTGGCGGTTGCCTTACTGCCCGAAACTGCGACTGCCACTCGAATTTTGAATTACGGCCAGGATGGGCTGGCCGCGTGTTTAGATCCACTTCCCGGCTGCCTTTGAAAGTTTTATGCCCTCACCCATCCGCCATTTGCTGGCAACTTTGCAACTGTACATAAATTTAATTTCGTTTTATGAGGAGGCGCAGCTACATCTTTCAGAACTTATGGCACACGCACACTCAAAAGGACACTCGAATTCCCTATTAAATCGACTGGGAAAACGATATGTTTAATACTAAATAATGTTAAGTAAACACAAATACAAAAACAGGAATACATTTATTGATTACTCTCAGAACTTCATTCACAAGGATTATTTTCATTTTAAAATCCCACAATCAATTAAAAACTTCTTAAGATTTTATTAAAAGCACAACTTACATGTTGATATATGGTACATTTATACTAAAGTTACAGGCTTTTATTAGCCTCGATCGAGCTTCTCGATCGATTTTCCGCCGTGTATGCACCACTAATGCAATTTTATTTCCCGCTCTGCCATTTTTCATTGCAGCTAGCCCTTGGCCATTTTGCACAGTTTTCTTTTTGGGCGGCGCTTTTCGGGGGAAACTGTTTCGGTGAGTTAAGTATGAATTATGTTGTTTTAGCGCGGCTCTTCTGAGTTTGAAAACTTATTGAAATATGCGATGGCCGTGGAAGGAGCCAACTTGTGTGTGTCCTTTCTAGCTTAATTGAAAGTTCGGGCCCACTCGAGCGATATATATATATACCAGTATATATGTAGCAATATGGAGGTGGAAAAGTTTTGCCTGGCTGTAAATTAGCGACAGCTGTTCTGTTGGCCAAAGGTAACTGAATTTCCCAGGGCAGCCGTTCAATTGAATTTCCCACATTCACATTTCACGCAGCCACAAAATGTTTGTCAATCAGAAGAAGGAAGTGCGGTGAGTCTGCGGCTGACATTTGGAAACCCGAAAATCACGCTCACCATCAGTCACATGTAGAAGTTCCATCTTCATCCTGAGAACTTTTCACGCACGACAAATTTTGCTAGTGGAAAACAAGTCTGAGGAGAGGAAGTGCAGAGAAAAAATCTAACGAACGCCAGAAATCTTTTGCAGCTGCTCATAAAAATGTCAGAAAATGTCCCCTCCTCCGGAGTTGCAGTTGCTTTTGTGAGCAATTTGTTATTCGATTTTTATATGGCCATGCAAAACTTGAACAGTGGAAACTTTTCCTCCGCCAGAAGTGGAAATAGAAATAGAAATAGAAGAAGATGTGCCACTGACTTGGCTGGCTCCACGGAAATGGCTTGAAATTGTCAGTTGCGCAATGATGCACATTAAGTGTCAAGTGCCAAAAGTTGTTGACAACAACACGAGTGAGGGATAGAGCTTTCCGCCATTGACATCCATCGTGTCATTCCCCTCAGATGCACTCCTAATATTTATTTATTATTTATTCTCTCCGCCACTTTGCTCATTCGATTTTTGGGATTCCAAGGCGTGCTGCTTTGTGTGAGCAAATTCCATAAGGCCCAAAACCCCACCCACTTGTGGTTAAACTTCTGTACAACAATGGTGCAATGAGGGCATGCTGTCGCCAACCTCGATATTTATTTACATATACAATTCGCTTTTGTAACTCGCGGCGTTTCACGGAGTTCTACGTGCTCCCCTTTGATGTTCGTCCAAAATGCAATATGTTTTTATAACTCCTTCGCAGGCGGAACTGCATTTGGATTATATGTTTGGAGTGCAAATAGGACAACAGTTTGCATTTTAGCTCATGCATTTTCATCAATAATCGAAAATAAAAAAGTGACGGCTAGTGAAAATCACTTTTCCTCCGGGCACAAACATGATTCTTCCACTCCTTCCAAGTGCATTCAATTGGAAAAGTTGTAAAATCAACAAGTCATTGGCAAACAGCAGCCCAGACGACAGCGCAAAAAACATTGCTGTTAAAATATTTTGCTTATTTGCATACAAAAATACACACAGTGCAGTGAGATAGGTATAAAGAAAGGGGTTGAATATCTACACTCAGAAAAATTTTAAAATAAACTCTGGGTTTATAATATTTTTTGAAATAAAAACATTAAAAATATTGTAATAGCTTTACTAATAAATGCAAGGAAATCTATGTAAATATATATATAATATATACAAGTCTCAAAATATATAAAGAATTAAACGACCCTTTCTTTAAATAAATCATTTTGTTACATAGTTCTATAAACCATTTCACATCACTGGGTGTCGATCCAAATTAGTTGTGGTAATCTCCGCCTGGCTAAAAATCTGCATACAATTTTGCTCCGTGCTGACAAGTTCCGTGGGTAAGCAAACAGTTGCTGCCGGGACTGGAAATGGCTCCGGGTGGACGTGGACTGGGTGCCGGAATGCCAGACGGACGGACAGGCAGTCAGTCAGGTGGCTGATGCTGCTCAAGTGCTTGAAAGAGCTCCATGGCTGGCAGCAGTGCAGAAATAACTATATTTAGAACCGGAAACGGAACCGAGTGCATCCATATGTGCTGGTGTGTCTGCGTGCGGAGCAGCTGAAGCTTTTCTGGCAATTGAAACTGCCGGGATTGTATTTGCTATTGAAAAACATAGGAGGACTTGGAGGATTGGAGAGGATCGGAAGTCCGTTTCCGAACCGAAGAGGGTATTCCCGGCGAGTGCCAACATCAAATGAGCCGAGAAGAGGCGAGCATATTTCAAAGGGATTTGTTTGGCCACCTTGAAGCCCCTTCCTTTGTTAATTCCATTTTTCTGGCCAGGCTTAGCAGTTTTGAATGAAAGCGGGCCTAGCTTTTGAAATCAATAAGCCAGTGTAAATATCACACATACGCGATTGCACAGAGCTTTGTTTTGCTAAACGAATCATGACAATAATAGAATTAGAAGTGTGGTTTGCCCTAAGCCAGGTGTTTAAACTTCAAAACATTGAAAAACTTTACAGAAGAGTTGAAATACTAAGAATATACCCTTTTCTCATATACGTTTATTCCATTTTTAAAGTCTTATTTACCCAGCAGCGTATATATATTTCCGAAATATTAAAAAAATAATTTTCCTGTTAAATTGCTAAAAGTATATTGAGCAATGTTGAATCTTTTTAGAAACACCAATAACATCGTTTTGGTCATTTAAAAGCCAAACACGAAGGGTGGGGGCTAAATGACAGTTAACTTTTTGTTTTGCAAATGCCAGGCGGCCGGACGGCGAACATTTTTGCAATTCTTGTGCAAATGATGCCCTCCGGAAGAGCAGGACACACGGCTCACGGCGCACATGTACTCGGGGAAAACTGGGAAATCGGAAAAGGGGGAGGAGGCTTTCTGCCGCTCGTATCCGCAGAATCAATGTTAAGCTTGTAACGTGCAAAAGTTAATGCCCAGCACGGCCAAAAGAGCTGCAAAAACCGACCACACGGGGCCAGCAGAAGCGCAACTAAAAAGCCAAAGCGGAAAATGGAACCAAAACAACGAAATGCCGCGAAAGAATATATATATGTATATATACATGCAAAACAAAACCAACCGCGAAAATAATCAACGAGACGTAAAAATGCTGCCATATTTAATAGGAAATTGTGTGTGTGCAGCAGGAACAATGAAACTAGAAATTATAAATGCAAAAACGATGCTCAAAACTCCATGAAAACCGAATGAAAATCGAAAAAGCAAACTTCGCATGAATAGATATTGCTCCTACATATGTACATGCGTATATGTATATATATGAGTGACATAGTGCGGTGAACAAGGGCTTCAAAAAGAGCAGCTATCGTGTACAATATTTGGCTACACAACTTGAATTGGCATTGTTTTTGGCCGCCATTGTTGCATTTTTGTTGTCATTTTTAAGCCAATTTCCGTTCAATTTGACGCTTCCGCTGCGCATTCCCACACCCTTTAAATATGGATTCTTTAAACGAAGGAGTTATTGAAGTACACAGCAAACAAAATATATTTCAACAGAGAAAGCTAGGATTACTTTCTTGAAAATAAATAATTTGTTATTTATCAATATGTGAAATAAAATAAACGTCCGACTACAATAAAATGCTCAGCAAATCCAATCAAATTGTCTGTTAATTGCAATGACAGTCGGAAGAAGGCAATGATAAACATTCTGCCAGGGTAATAAAACACTCGATTGGATTGCTTAATTTTATTGCAAGTAATCGAACTGTGAAAGCTGGTTCCTGCAAATGGAAATCATTTTCCCCTTCTGATTTCTGTGGCCGATTACGAAAACTGAATCTGTCCCAACGAAAAATAATCTAAGGACTTTAATTTTACTTCACCCAGGGCCAAACAATTTTATAATGCCTATTGCGCATACTTTTTAGTTATTCCAATGCCGTTTATAATGTTGTTGCAAAATAACAAGCAACCCACTCATGGCAGACAAATATAAACATATAAAGTTTATTTCATGCAATTGCTCTTTACAAAATCTAACAAAATTCAGACCTCAAATGAAAAGGCTAGAGGGCGACTAGGTATTATATGTGAAAAAGCCGACTGCATGAGTAAGCAAAAAGCCACAGAACCGGACTTAATTCTTTGTTTTTGATTCGTAAGCGAGTTAGTAAAATTCACTTAAAGTAAACTTAAAAGTTCACTTTGTTGTAGGATCGAAGGGCTCGAGCATATGTAACTGACTGCCTTTCATAATTGAAATATACATTTCTTTCTACTCAGCTTTTTCCGGTTTAATTGAGCACGTTGAGCACGTGTAGAAGGGAATTTATTTACATTTCTGAGCCACGAAGACTACTTCCTCAAATCACTTAACATACATATTTTTTTTAGGGAAAAGCTTTGTTTAAAAACGTACGGGATGGACTGCATTTTTGCACCATGCGCTCAATCTCATGGCCAGAAAACAATGTCCTTCGTGCCATCAGATCCATGCACAATGATCCCAAATGCCGTTGGCGGGGGATATGCACTGTTGTTGGCCCAAATATGGGGAGTATTTGTTAATATTTTCGCCCTATAGTCGATGACAGTTGCCGGACAATGTCAACAAGGACAGCGAATTGCATAGGTCGCTGAAAATGGCAATATGTATGGCCCATTCAGCCGAAGGGCTTGGGTGGACTGGATGGACTGGATAGACTGGATGGATTGGATGGTATGGGGGCACATATCGATATGGCACACAGTTGTCACGCTGTTTGCCGGATAACCGTTATTATATCCTACTCCGGCTGGTTGTTTGCACGGTTGGTCCCCGCTTGGACCTCGATCCATTTGACATTATGGCAACGCATCAACGGGCAGAGTTGGCAAACTTTCGCCCTCGCATAGGTCCGCAAATTAATTCCCGGACTCCGCCCAGAAGCCAAAACGAGGTCGTTGCGTTGCTCATCACCTTTGGTCGGTCATCGCAACTTTTAAATAAGCTCCATTTGGTGCGTTTTAATTAAAAATGGTGCCAGAAACTGCAGCGCGTTCACACTCAGAACAATTTACTCACCAACTTGAATGAATATATCATGATATGCACCCCGATGGTATTCCTAAATATTTAAGTAACTAATATATGATATATTTATAAATCATACATAAATATGTACGCTTTTCGATGAAGGTCCTTAATTATGCTCTTAATTTACACTTTTCCGAGTGCAGAATTTGTGCAGAACCAAAATTGACCCCTGGCTAAATGTGTGCCAGCGGAGCATTAAAGAAATTTCATTATTGCGCCAGATGGTGGCTGATCCAAACCTATAGCTGTGTGTTTAATGTTTGTACTTCCCACATATACGCTCATATGCATATGAAAGCTTTATTATGCCAGTTTCTGCCGAAAGTTTCGTTGCCCCATTAAAACCGAAAAGGGAAACATCTGCAGGCCACGTAGTTTAAGGGCAAAGAATTTTAATAATTCATAATGAGATGCAGTTCGAAAAGTATTTTATTGAAAAAATCGCATCGCAAGGGGGTGTTGAAAATGAATGGCAGTTTCGTGTGGCCAAAGGTAGGAAAAGTTTATTCATTTTCACAGCTAACACATATCGTTGCCTACTTATGCGGGCACGAACAAGACAAATGTGGGGGTGGCATGGCAACAACCCCTGGAACGCACACATGTTGAGCAAATATTATTGCCTTGTATTTCATTTTTATGTTGACTTCTGTCTCAGTTCGCCCCTCAACCCACCGAAAAAAGTGTTTATTTAGCGTGTTGCAGCAACACAAATAATTGTCGAACAGCATGTTGCACGCGTGAGTGTGTGTCTTCGTGGTTATTTACGATTCTCGTAAGACGCATAGATAAATATTAAGTATACGCAACATTGTCACGTCACAAACTAATGAAAAATTGCTCAAGGCCTTGGAATGAAACGCTTCGGAATTTATGCTGATGGAAAACTTTAAACGATAAAGCATCGATAAAAACCGAACGCTGTTAGTTTTCCGAAAAATTCAAACGGCAACAGCTGGGCGAACAAGGCAAACCTAATGCATATATTGTGCCACCCATATATGTATGTACACGGCACCAAATTAGACCTTTCTTGAGGTTTCATTATAAAGTATCTACGACTTTTTGGTTTTATGGCTGAAAGAGCTACAGTGATGCCATTTTGAGTAAGAGGCATACACGTCAAAGAATAATTTCACATTTCCATTATAATACTATCAATCTCAAAGTAAATAAAGTTTTTTTGTGTAGACACACATATATGTGCATGCCCATCTATGTCTGTATGCCATCCACCAAAAGTTAGCTGCTAAAGAGAAAAAAAGGGAACCGCTGTTTCCGAAAACTCGCTGATGCTCCTGCTGCTCCTGTCTGCCAGTGTCCATGTGCGCGTAAAGTCCATTAACATGAAAGGCAAACAAACAGGCAGCCAGGCCAGCGCACACTTTTGGACACTTCATAAACAAGCGGGCACAAAAAATGGCCCAAAACAAAGCAAGCCCCTGAAAAAGCGAAATTCCAGCTGCAGTTTGCAGGCGAAAAACTTTCCAAGAAGAGTGTACACATTTTGAGCCAGAATTTTGCGGCGGAAAATTCGATTTTTGGCCACAAGTTAAACGTAAACCAAACTAGAATTATATTAATTGAAGCATACCAAAAGGAAGAATGCAGGTAGTGCCCGAAAATACCTTGCATTGATTTGGTTATTAATTGCGAGCAAACACTGTCTACTGCAAACCCCTTGATTAAACGGAACATGTAATTTTACGTCGAGAACTCATCAGTGAATTTCCTTTATATTTCAGGTGTCGGATACTGAAGAACTCCCAAGGTTGCGGGAAAGGTTGCCCGAAAGGTAAGAGATCTGAGGCTAATTGAAGGGGGCGAGTAAGGAAACTAGCAAATAGCTGGAATTCGGACAATTATTGTTCCCAGCATTGGTTAGGTCACGCCCTTAAGCCAATCAACTAAGTCAACAATACGCATACGCCATGTATGCCCAACATACACACGCCGGCTGACCCGACACGAAAATTCAAGGCTTAAAATCTAACCAAATAAAGGGATTGTGATTGTGAGGGGCAGCAGACTGACAATTATTATGGGAAATGTTTTTTGGGTCTGGGAACGTTGGGAACGTTTCATTGAATACAATGGCATTAACAACAATAACAAAGATGCGCACACAATCGAGCAAATATTTAGTGAAGGGAAATAATTTCTAATAGGTTTTCCTTCCAATTGAAATCGGATATTATGTCTGGATGAGGGTTCGTGTGTGCCTGTGCCTGTGTCTGTGTATGTGCCTGTGTCTGTGTATGTGTATGTGTCTGTGTGTGTAAGTGGCTGATTGTGTTTACGCAATGTTTGGTAGAATTACACACAACTCCATGCAAATATTTGCCCTTCCTTTGGTTTTGGGCTACAACTTTTTAATTAAATATATACGTATATATATTCCCCGCACTACAGCTGCTAAGCGATGGCTTAATAATAATAAAGAGTATATTGTTTTCCCATTTAATTTGGCTCAGTCCTTGGCTTTAAGTCGCTTCCCCGATCCAAGCATTAGTTATGCAAAGCACAGACCAACCAGTAAATTAACCCAAACTAATTTCCAATGGGGCACAGTGAAGGGAGACCAAGAATTTAACCATCAACTGACGTTAAAGTTTGTGCGGGCGAAATAAAGCTGTTATGCCGCATAAAAAAAAAGGAAAATGATTGTGAGCAAATATTCCGAGCGGCACGGAGTTCCTTCAGCTTCAAGGAACCAAGCTATATGCATACATGTGTGTTTATTTCACACCTGAAGTGTGATGAAAATATGACAACAGAACAGAAGCACATCCCACCTGAAGACAGGTGCCGAGTGAAAATTCTCCTGCTCTCTCGGCATCTTGAACGTGTGACTGTGGGGCATTCGTGCTTGAAGAGTTTTCTCCAGCGCTCTGCAAACAAACATAACTGGAAGCTTTTCTTTTGCACATTGCCATCCAGTTTTTGTGATTGCACTTTGAAAAACATCAACATAGAAAAGGTGTCCAGGATTATGCTGATTTTTTAACCAACTATTTCTATGCAGAAAATCAAATTTTAACAAGGCATTGAAAAGAACTCACAGTATTATTGTGTCATAAACAAGTTCTATAAAATCTCACTTAAAGGATTTTTAAGAAATATAATTTCACTTTTAAACTTAAAACTTAAAAAATACATATTACCGAAGTTCCTGGTTGACATTGTTATTTGCCAAGTGCATAGTCGTTGGCTTTTGCCCAACTTTGCAGATATCAAAATCATGGTCGTTTGTTGATACCGATATTGTTTTCATCCATCGGCAGCACTTTGATTGAAAATGCAAATAGCAAAAATAGTTGGCAAATATGTACAATCAGTTTGGCATTCAGCAAGCCGCCTTCTAGCTGCCTTCCATTCCCAATAACTGACACTCGAATAATCTTTGCCCCTTCATCGTGATAATCAACTTAATCGACAGCATTCCCTTGCAGACGTCAAAAAATCCGACAAGTCACCCAAGTTTACCCAACCTTCAATCTTCATATTATGTTATTCCCCCTATTTATAAGCATTAGCTCGATCATCCAATGGGAACTACATACATATATATACACACGTGCAATAAAGGAAAAATGTTCATTTAATGCTGTATGAGAGCAAATATTTTTATGGCCTTGACAAATCAGTTTTCCTGGTATTTTTTATAATAAGCAGCGTGACAAAACGCCAAACCCACCCACACAAAAGTCAATTGATTGGGCAGCTGCCGAAATTCCTAAGGGGCAGAGGGCGCAGCTCGATGGCAAAAAATAGAAGCCGTGCAAAATTCATTCAAACATGGCCCAGATTGATTTTGGAAACGAAAAAAGCACATCAAGTCGGCGCGCCACGTATACTCGTATACAGTTGCAGTCAAGCGACTAGAACTCCTCAATTGCCTAACATTGGTGTAAAATAATTCCATTACTTGTACTACTTATTAAGTTCATCGTACAGGAGTTTCGAATTAGTTTTGTAAATTACCTATATATTCAATATGAGAAATTTAATTGGTAACACTAATAATTTGCCATTGGTTGTGTAAGGTCCCGGGATATATTTCAAACACACTCACGGGACGGTAAGGAAAAAAGACCACATTTGGGTTGCCTTTTGTGAGGTGGTTTTCTTGTTGCGACAGCGACACGGCATTTATAAAAATCATACGCCCCGTTGTACCAGCAGCACACGCCAAAGTGCTCGCAGGACAAAGGCAAACGGCAATATATTCGTATCGCTTGTCAGCCGACATGTTCGCGAACGATTTCCGCATACGTAATGTCGATTTTGACAAAAACTGTCACCTTCTCGGTGGAAGCTGGTGGCTCATAAAAACATTGGCTCCTTGGTTCCGGAAGCGTTCGAAGTTCGGAGTTCGAAGCGGCAAATCAGAATGAATATCCATCATTAACAGGCCTAATCCACTTGCCGTCAATGCGTTGAAGTGAAGTGTGAAGGATCCGCCCAGTTAAGCAAATCACTTGGCTATTGTCTGGGTGGCTCTCACCTTGCCAACTTTTACGACTTATTGCTCATAATTAGAGGTGGCAGCTGGCACTTAACATGACGAATCAAGGATCAATTCATTGACAATAAGTTACTTGATTTCGAGTGAATAAAGCGGAAAAAATTGGTTTTCATAATTCTTTCCGAAACTGTCAATTACATTAGTCCAGATATTGCCTTTTTTACAACCAATAGATAGTAAAACCTTGATTTATTTTAGGGAATCACTAGCAAAGAATTTATTTTAAGAATTTAAGAACAGTATTTAACTGCGGTCTTGAAAACGAAATAAAGGTAAAAGCTGCAGAAAACCTTCATTTAATTTGCCCAAAGCTCCTCCACCCGAAAGACTCCTGTTCAGAGTTGTAAGTTGTCATTCGGCAACGCTTACACCTACGAACACATAAAACGCACGTCAAATGCGACAGGAAAACTTCAGGTCGACAATTGAAGGGGCGTGTGTGAGTGTTTAAGTGTGAGAGGGGGGCGTGTTCGTGGACAAGTCCTTCAATCGCTGACGGAAAAACTTTGCCCAGTTTAAGAAGGCACAAAAAGAACCGAGTGTGCGAAGAAAAATCAAAGTGCACAGGTGCACAGAGAAATACCGCGCCATCAATTTTATTGCTAGGTTCTCTAAAAATGTATGTGCTTTGAGTGACAAGATTTTATTACATTTTTGACAGCCTTTGATTAGAAATAGTAAATATTCTATTTAACCCTCACTTTGATTCGGGGCCTATTGTTTTCAGTGTAAGACCCGAAAGAGATCAGGTATAAGCCAAGCTTAGACAGATTCCAGCCGAGTTGGAGTGTCTTTGGCCAATCGCCCCTCGTCACTTGGCAACGATTTCGAGAATCAGACTGTCAATCAGCAGTCTTTTTTGTCGTGTTTTTAAGTCAAAACAAAAAAAAAACCAACTAATTGGTTGAAATGCAGAGCAGATTTTTTAGGGACTGCCGAAAAGTTTCACGCTTATTACACCAAAAGCAAAACAAAGCTACGCGAAGCTAAAAAAAGTGATGCAAAGATGGTGAGAAATTCATGATTCATTAGAAAAGTCAGGCCAGGAAAGTGCGTAACTTTTCAGCCACGTCCATTGGACCCACTGGCAGTTGGCTTGGCTAATTTAAATTCTTTTGGCGCCGCCAAAGACGCAACCACCGCGCCACCGAAGGCGGACTCCTATTGAAAGTAGTCGGGCATGACAGCTCCTTAAGCGCCTGAGTGATTGACATCAAAAAGGTCTACGGCAGAATGAGCAGATAATATAATGAGCGCCAACCCACTGCGAAAAACCTACTAACATAAAGATTAATTAGGGCAAAAGCGAGGAATATGCATTTATATAATTATGAGTGGAGAAATCAATAAATCTACAATAGGTTTATTACGTCTTAAAAAAACAACAAACAAACATTTAAATCATAGTAAGCGTATAAGTAATTAAAACAATGTCAATTTGCAAATTCAATCATTTGAATTACTATTAATTATTTTACACAAAAACAGCATTCTTACAGAGCTTTACAGCTTATCCACTGAAATTCGCTGAGTGCACATATGTACGCTTGTGGGGCATATAATTAAAATTGCTCATCATTAGGAATTTGTAAATTTGCCCAAGCTTGTTGGCAAAAGTTAAAGCAGCCAATGCTGGAAGATTGAATGAGAGGGCAGTTTGTCCAAGCGGTTTTTCGTGTTGTCCCTCAAAAGGAAGTTTTCTAAGCCCACTAATGACACACAGAAGTAAAGCCGTCCAAAGATGGGGCAAAATGCCCATACTTCCGGAGAGTTGTTAGGGACAACGCTCTCGACACTTGTTCAAAGGCAATTTAAAAATATAAACGCAGCATCAGAACGCAGACAGTTCTTCAGGTTTCCCGGGACAACAAAGAAAAGAGTCTACAGTTTTCCGTTTTTTCGGTTTTTTTTTTTGGGGGGGGCCATCAAATATTGTGTGAAATGAAAGCCCAACTTATCCCAAAACCATCCCATCTGACAAGCGACTTAAGCAACTGGCTAACAAATCTTACTAAATGCGAAGACAAAAGTAAATGAAATTGCACTAAATCTATGGGGAATTTGTCTTTGGAAAATTTCAACCTTTTGGCCCAAACTCGGTGGGGTTTCCGGGGATCTTTCAAGGATTGTGGAGCTGGGCTGGGCTGCCATCATCAAAAAGGTACGAACAGGCCTAGGCCAAAGTGATAAACCGTTTCCACTGACATTGCATATAAATCTGCGACAAAGTTGCGTCTGCCACGGATAGCTCCAAAATCGTGCCGGATTTGTCACGCCAAATCGCTGGAAACGCTTTGGCCTTGTTTATGCCCAACTTTCCTCCCACTTTTCCCTATTTTAGCTACCGAATTTCGCACAACAACAACAACGATGCGAGAGAGAGAGATGCTCGTAAATCTTTGAGTAGCTTATCTCCAACAAAACTGTGCGCTTTTTTAATTCGCTGGGAAAATGTATGCAAAACAGGGCCAGGAATATCAAGAAGAAATGAAACCGAAAAATGCACAGAGAAAATGCTAAATGTTTATTTAAAATGAGGCACATGTTCAACGCGGGGCGGGAAATATTATTTATAGAAGAAAGTCGGGATAACAGCTCTGGAAATTAGGTTAGCAAAGGCAATGTTTCACTCTCCGTTTCCGTTTTTCCCTTGGCCAAAACTTAGATCAACAACTTGTAAGCCGCTTTTCACTCGACACCCGCACCGAAAACATACAAAAAAAAAAACAAAGGAAAAACAAAAGCCAAAAATCCGCTTTCACATTTCCCAGCCATTTATCATAAAATGCCAACACAATGCCGCCGATATGCAGACAAAACCAAATTCGAAGATTTTGTCTTCAAGTTGATAAACGAGATGTCACCGAAAGAATTTTGTGTCCTAGAATTAACACCTCGCCGAATCGAATAACAAATTGGTTTATTGAAAGGGCCCAAGAACAGCAAACAACATCAAAGTTTTGCATCTAATTTGCCATTGTTTTGTCTGGTAATTAGGGTCTATGGTGAACGGAGAAATCAAAACACGAATAACAATGATAAATCTGCACCAAGATAATTCGATGAATTCATCAGACTTTGATGTGCCAAAAAATAATTGCATGCAAATTTATTTTAATGCATATTTACCCTCGTAATTGCTGCACATTTACGTTTCATTTAATCGACATTGTCAGAGGGCCCAAAGCAGACCAAAAGAACAGCAAGATGAGATGGCCGACCAGTGAAATACTCTATAATTTTATTCATTATACTCTTATATATTTGATGAATAAAAAAATTGTTAGTAATTGTATTATTTAAACAAAAAGTTTTTAACTTCTTTATATATACTTTACAGCTTACTATTTTCTCAGTATAAGCAAACTATATATTGGAAAACCCGATTTATTATTATCAATTAAACAGATAATCCCCCATGAAGTTGACATCTTTATGAGCTCTGCCAGCCTCTGCAGAATATAGAATATACCCCTTTTCCGCTGCCGGCAGTCAAATGGCGACTATGAAAAAGCGGCAAACAGATTATAACTCCCAACTGACATTTGGGGACTTTATTATTTGGCCATTGAAAAATGCGAGACTATCCGCGGAGTGGCATTTTTTTCTGTTGGCTTTTGTGAGGGGTTTCGGGCTGGGTTTCGGGCTGGGTACCCAAGTGGATTTTAATTTTTCAAAGTTAAACAGCGTCGGCGACCCTTTTTTCCACCGCCAAAGGACCTCGCCTGACTGGACACTGGGAATTGTGGACCGAGCCATGTTTGCATGAATGCCGAAGCGGGAGCTCATTGTTTACCTTCGCGACTTTGCACTGATTGATCCCTTGGGAGGCTCAGCACGCCTCGATTTCGTCGGCCTGCGATGGGTATAATTAATTTCGCTTTTTGATTTGCGATTTGTGCCCGGCAAAAGCATCGAATTGTCACGTAATTATATTTGCGTTAATGATGTTTTGGGCCGCGTTGTCGCGACGGCCAGCGGAAAAGTCAATTAATTATTATTTTTGGTGTGCGAACAACAATTTAGACCGCTGTGGCGCTGGTCGACTTTAATTAAAATGCTTTTGGCCGTCGTTTCACTGCATGCTGGGATTTTTAATTTTCATTGAAATCGTGACAACCGATTTCATTCCCTCGTCTTTGTTGGCATTCCACTCATTCTTTTTATCACATGTACATATTTTTGCGGGCACGCGACTTTAAAATCCCGCAGCCAGTATTGGCCGAAATGGCCAGAAAAATGTTTGACCATTAAATTATTTAAGCCTTAATTGGCTGTTAAACTCACCTTAATTTTATTGGTCAAAACTTGTTTCGGCTTCATTCTCATTTGCATTCGCAACTGAAACTGATTCGAAGCTCTTATTTAACCCAAGAGATAAGTTATAGAAATATGTAAATGCAAAGAAATATAGATTTATATTTTATTACAATCGCTGTCATTAAAAGAAAGCGGATTCATTATTATTCCAATCCAAACAAGTAGTACACACCTGCTTACCAGTTCTAGAATCTGAGTGATATTTTATAGAATTTTTTACCACTATTATTTTAGTATTCTGTAAGCTGATATCATACATTGTAAAATTGGTGTAGCTTCGAAATGAAAATTTCAAAAGGAAAATGTGAACAAGCTGAAATAACATCACACAACTAGTTAATAGACAACAAGAGTGCATTTCCAATTTTCAAGTTGTCCGGCACTTGACTGTCATGCTCGATGGGTGATATTGTTCCGCCGCACACTTTACATAAGATATATATAGATATATACACGAATTACATTTAAATATATATATAATATACATGATTGCCAATAAAAGGGTGCGATTACAAATGCGCTGCACTCAATCGTCGGCTCACGTGCTGCATATTCATGTCCAGTTGTCTGGAGTGAAGTTGAGATATAGATTCTATACACAGGGAAAAATTACAATGAATTCTAATATTAAATGTATTAAATCATTTTAGTACACATTGAAAAGTCTTTATGGTTTTAGCTACCACAAGACAAATTGCACTATTCTCACGTGTTTAGGTTTAAAGTTAATAGTTATAGAGTATATATAGCTGAAAGTGATTAATATCCAAAGATAAGATAAGACCTTCCTGCTGGGCATCGGTATGAATTACTATTAATGGCGAGCAGTATAAATTAAATTTCATTACATGACGACGTCAATTAAAAGCACGTAAAACTCAATCGGCAATGACGTTTTTTAAATGCAGCCAAGCCATCATCAGGAAGAATCAGATCCATGGCCCGGGGAAATAATGGGAGGCGGTCGGAGCATTGACGTTGGCTTAATGAGTCGGCAAATGGCTGATAAAAATGCAGAGTGAATATGAAAATCGCTGGCGCTGACACTCGTGACGTCGTGACGCGGCGCAAAGTTCTCGAAACTGACAGGAAACATTGATAAAAGCGCCAACTGACATTGCGTAATGATGGTGCGCCTTAATAGCCGGCTCATTAAACCAGGCGTGCATTAAAAGAAACAAAAACAGGGCACAATCGGCAACAAACAACGAAAAACATGATAATAAATAGGTTGAATATCAAAAAATCACACTGCAATTGAGCACAAAAATGAATTAACATCCATCAGATGAGAGGTTTTTTAATCTATCTTACTGCGCCGGCCATATTTCACATTCGGTGATATTAAAAATCTAATTAAAACTTAAACAGCATTCGGTATTATACTCGCACACTCGCAGTGCGGAGGCATTTTCGCAGTAAAAACTCGTTTAAGCCAAAAGCCCATTAACAATTATGACTTTCCTTTGCCGCCCAAGTAGTTGAAACTTGAAAAGAGGAAAATGCACTGCCAGTGACGCAGGCACTGCCTTTTCTTTATCCCCACCCACCCCTTGGCTTTGTCGTAAGTCGTCGACAGTTTTTGTCCGGCTGCCCGACTTTCCCGATTCACAAACTTATATATTACTATATATATTATATATAGAGAGAGAGCAGAAGCAGAAGCAGCAACATCGGCGGCAACAACGCTTGGGCTTTGCTTCATTTTCAGTTTTACTTTTTCAAGTTTTAATTCTTTGAATTTTAATGACTTCTCGTAATAAGTTTTCATTTCTCATAATTTCTTGGGTTAATAGAATCTCTGCAGTTTTATGTGTATGGCTGCTGCCACACTCCATGTAGAGCAACTTTAAGTTCTATAACCGTGGGCGCTGTGCAGAATAAGAATTTTCAGAACCATTAAGATTAAACAAAAGCAGAATGCAGAATGCACTTAAAATTCAACTGAAATAGGGGAATACCAGGTAATGGTAATAACACTGGGACTTCTTAATTGTTAAACCTTTTCAATCACAATCCATTGAGCTCTACAGTTTAGAGCCATCAATACCTCCATTTATTCCCATTTAAAATACCTACGCTATAAAATATTGCTCAAATACAAATAATATTACTCCTAATAAAAGGGTTAAAAACCTACTTATTGAGCACCGAATTGAAAACCAATCCTCAACCAATTCAAGACCACTGTGCCCAGCTCATTGAAACTTTTTTTGTTACGAAAACTATAAGAAAATGGCAGAAACTATAATTATGGAGTTGACACAAAGTCAGGCAGCAGTTACAGCGACCAGTGAAAAAAGCAGACGACAATAATGACTCGGACGAGTCAAGAAGCGATGGAGGGATGGGGTCCTGCGGCACGGCGAAACAGGACTATGTGGAGTCCTTGGCAGCCATGAATCGTATCGGAGGGGAAGCACTAGAAATGCATAAAAGTCGGACTGCATAAAGCGCAGCAGGACCGCAGCAGTTGACATTTATGTGGCACTGTCACTGCTGGCTTAAAGTAAACTTGGCCAACTCAAAATGGTCGGGCAAATGGCTGGTGGTGTAATGGGTGGTCTGGAAACGTAGTGTGAGTGGGCAGTGTGGGCAGTGAGTGGGCACATCTTGGGGGTTCAGTCCTTGAGCAGCGCTAAATACTTGGCTTCTGATTGCAGCGCTCGGCGGTTGTGGCTAATCATAAATTCAAAAGCGACAAAAGTGCAACAGCAGTAACAATTAACTTATTAAATGGCGGAGACAAAAGCGGGGGAATGTGAGCATGGAAATCGTGGAAATGAAACCGAACGAGGCGTGAAGATGGCTTCCAGGGGGTGAAAAAAGTTGTCGCGGAATGGAAGTGAAAATGGGGACATTTCCTCATGCAATGCACCTTGCTACTCGCTCTACAAAAGCTCATTTAATTTATCGGTTTTCGAAGGAAATGGCAGCGATATTCCTCCATCTCAAATTGTTTATTGTAATATTTTTGTATAAAATGATCAAAAACACTTTTTAAATCTTCTTGAGAATAGTAATTCTATTAAGCTTACTTTCAGCTCTCCCTTCCGCTTAGCACTTATTATTTAATTATATTACTTTTTAATTATTTTGCTGCACAGTGTACAAAGTCACCTCCTACGAAAGACACTCTCTGATTACGCGAGACATTTGCTAATTAGCGAAATTGATTTGAGTTTTATGGTGCGAAAAATTACGCTGCCTGGAAGTGCGGGAACTTAAGACTCGGTGAGGAGAAACAAGTCTAATTGAAAGTAAATGTTTTCGGTTAAATTCCCTGGGTGGCGCTTAGAAATCAAACTGTTTTGCCCCGGGACAGGGAATTTCAAGCAAATATCTCAACACTTATATCCGTTTTTTCCGACACTCTCTTTGCAGCTGTTGTGACATTTTTTTGGCAAAGCAGAAACGCCATGGCGCCAAAGACGCCGCCATTTTCACAGCTCGACAAAATGGCGACAAGGACATCCACATCCAAATCCACATCCACATCCAGTTGGCTCTGCCGCCTGCTGCTATTCGGCTTTTGCATTGGCGCCGCCGCCGCCCGAGGTAAATATCCATAAACATTTATACAAATTCATTCGCAGCTCATCGCATGAAATGCGCCAGCATAGATAGCTTTTGTGGCTTAAAAAAATACCCATATTTATACACACGTATACTATATAGTCGGGTGCATCCGACAAATGAAAACAGCCACGGCACCTGCGGCCTTATGGTGTACAAAAACTAATTATGTATCTGTCAAAATCGAACGGGCAAACAATGCCTTCCGCTTGTTTCGGCGTGTGCATCGAATACCGCACATAAATATTATTAATTAATCTGATAGTTTCGCTTTAAAAACGGCGTAAAATTCAATTAAATTTATTTTATGGGCATGGGCAAGAAATCATTGCATATTGCGGGCAGAGGTTTTTAAAGAGAAGTAATTGAATCCGTAATTTATTAGTTCTTATAGAATTTCATTTAGCAAATTTATCAAATCCTAGGATACTATATATGTACATACCAAAGCTTCTTTATAAATAAATTGTGTAAGACAACTAAGTTACAAGTGATCCTATTAAGAAAAATCCATCTTAGATAGTTATGTGCAAGGACAATGATATTAAGAAAAACTATCAGTATCAAATCACACGAAAGCGCTATCCTTATTCGACGAAATGAAAATTCAGCCCGCATTTTACAAAAAACTGAATCATCAACAAAATCCCCAAATCAACTAAAATGCACAAAGTGACAGAGTCAAAAAAATCAGACGACACATATCTATTTATCCAAACGGTGTTGCAGTTGACGGTGGCAAAGAATTGCACGTGATACCAGTGAACGGTTTAAAAATCAGAATTTGCCTGAATCGAAGAAGGGGCGGCTGGCAATCATGCGAATTTCATTGCAATATTGCGACAATTTTTATTAAAATTTTAGAATTTTCAATTTATTTAGCACTTGAACCAGCAGTCGGTCCGCCCGGTCGCCAGAATTTGGCTCTTTGATTTGTTGCAGCTGCGTGATATTTGGTCAGCAGATATTGGCCAGTAACGGAACGGACACTGTACGTGATTTGATTTCGCTTTACATGCCGGACTCTTTCCGTTTAGTCAGCACAATATCGCCGCTGGCAAGTCGAAGTATTCTGTAGTTTTTTGGGAATTTGCGGGATTCAATGCAATTTGTTTGGCCATTTAAAGCGAATCGAGAACAAGGGGGAATCGAAAGTGAGGCTAATAGAGTTCCAATTGAATTGGTCATTTCGTTAATATTTTGTAAGGCAACTCGAATGTTTATCGGCCAGACAGGAAACGATTTCGCATCCTCCCACTTACAGGGGCGAAGGAATATAATTCACAGTGTCCCCTGATAACGACTTGTTAATGCTCTTTTATAATGTTGTGAAGCACTTCAATTGATGAACGTTTTTAAAATGATCTACTATCTTACTAGTTGTTGCCGCACTCAAAGCTATTCAAAGAAAGTGGCTTGTTTTTCAAAAGGGTCTTAACTTCACGGGAGGACCACCAGGCTGTCCATTTGCTTCCTTCTCTAGTCGGCGGGTCTGTCAACACAGTGATAAGTTTTGCCGTTGCGGCCACCCCCAGTTCTTGTGCATCCTGTGTCTCTGGCCTGCTATCCTGCTGTCCTGCGTCTCCTGTTGACCCAGGCAAATGCTAATTTTATTATGACAAATGCGCCGAGTCAGGTAGAGAGTTTTCTACTTTCAACTTGCTGTTTGGCAATCACAAGTCTAGACAACACCGGCTCCTTCCATCAAGGAGCTGCCTCATTTATTACGAACGCTAATCTAACAACAATCTGCAAAGTGCTTCGAGTCATTGGTTCGTTAGCTTTGGCTTTATAAACGATGCTCCCGCACTTATCCCATAATCGGAACCAAGCTACCGTCTTACCCACAACAGCTGCTAAATCACGCCCCACGATGGGGTCTCTAATTGAAAATGATCACCGGTTTCCAGCGGATTCGCCCCACAATTACTTCCTAGCTGTGCTTAACCAAAGTAGACAGTTTGTTAGCTTGTTGAACAACATAAACACGCCTCCTTGAGCAACGCAAGCAAACCTGAAATTTGAGGGCAATGAAGATCTTGCAACCAGTTGCGGATATAAGTATCTGAATCTATGTATCCGCGCCTGCGTTCTGGAGCTGCTTCTTCTGACTGCCTCTGCAGAAGATTTCCCCCACTTCGGTTGTCAGCTCTAATCTAAATAAGCGATTTGTCTGTGCATAGCTTCGGCCCAGACCAAGAAGCCAGAGAAGAATGCCAAGAAGTACATGGGACAAAAAACAAATATTTATATGTTATTATATGAATTATTAAGTAGTTTGTGATCCATTGATACCCTCCAAGCTCATCGTTATATTTAAATTGTACCAAAATACGCAGTTAATTATTTATTCAAAATATTTTTTTAAATACAAGATACGTTTTTTTCTCTGTACTAACTTCTCCCAGTGCAGAGTCGTTTGGGCAGCTAGGAGTTAAATAATAATTTGTATAATTTATTCGAGGAACTCTTTTCCTGCGCAAGTGGTGGAATTTACAAGGCGATAGCTTCTTATGGCCAACTGATTTATCGCACCGGGCGTGGAATTTATCTTAGGCGAGGAGTGGGGAGGAGGGGCATAAATAATTAACACGTGCATAGCTTGAATTGCAATTTGCGACGGGCTGTTGGCATTTTTATAGAAAATTGTTGACTCTTTGATTGTCCACTTTGAAACCCAAGATGCTGCGATTCTATTCTTCTCTGAGAAGTAGCGAATAAAAGCACTTCCGTAAAGTTCTCAAGTGTGGTGCTTTTGTTCTTCGCGAGAAGTTCACTGTCTGCCTTGGACAGTCGAAACGTTTAATTGTTTATTCATGACATTGTTTTGCTAGCTAAATGAATGTTAATGACCTATTCGAGGAACGTAAATATTTAATTGATGGGAAGTGTTGAACTACAGCTCTTCAAACTCAATTTGAATTTTACTCTTGGAAGGCTGCATGGCTGAATAGAAAATAAAATGAAATTGTAGAAAAGTCGAGAATGGAATGCGTTTAGAATTGGGGTGCAGTTTTTATATATATTGGTTTTCTGATAAACAACCTTGATTGAGCCACCTGAGTGTCACATAAAATTAGGCTAATGATCCACTAGTCCGTTGGTCTACACTGGCATGTTTTATTATTATTGGCACAAAACTAACGCAATAAAAAAGTTTGCTCTGATATAACCATAAACAGGACAAGAAGAACTCCAATTGCCGCAACGGCGGGCAAGGATTTGGGGTCTCATCAGCGGCAGCTGCTTTGATTGCCGCACTCCAAGTTTTCCAGCTTGCCACAGCTGACTGTGCCAACAAATTCAACTAATTGTCAGCAATTCATTTACAGAACTCAATGTAACTTTGCCCCACTCCCTTGTCGTGTATTTCAGTAATTGCTTCAGCACAAGCGTCTTCACTTTCTTGAACATACGATATGTACACCTCCATCACCTATTTCCCACATCCAATTGTGGCTTGTTTCTTGGTTGACGTTGAACAGAGTTAAAAGGACCGAGGACTTTGAAATTTTACACCGGCTTCTACTTGTCACTAGATGTGCAAAGAAGTATAGCGTCTCAGTAATGGATGTTTTTGAAAAATGTTGTCTTTCGAACAAAGCTAAAGTGGTGAATTTTGAACAAAATGCAATTTTGAACAAAATGCAATGATTTGCTTTCATATCAAGTTTGAGAAGTAAGATCCGTGACCTTCTCTTCAGCTGATCTAGTTATTTACAAAAAGTCTCCTTTCTTATGGAACTTCTTAATATAAAATAAAGGATAGGAGATGCTTTTTAATTTGGCACATTGCTCTCATCCAAAACCGACGGATTGCGAACGGAAAGCCATTTCCAAGAAAGGACCACAGACTCCTTTCCTTTAAACCATTCCGCTTTAGCCGTGCTCGTACATGTTGTAATTGTTATTATTCTGCTGGTATTGCAGCAGCTTAATTGAAAATATTGTGTGTGTCTGGCTCTTTTGTTTGGATGTGTTTAGCTATGGCCGGGGGCCTCCTTGTGCGCCACTCCACCACTCCACCATTCCACCACTCAGCCACTCCCTAAATGAAATTAATTGAGGACCCCGGGGCCAAGCGAACACACTCCCCCAATTGGCAACTAAATTTGCGCCATACATATGTAACTTTTTATACGCCCAATATCCGGGGGCTATTGTTGCAGTACAGCCAAACTATGGGCATAAAAGGGGTGTGGATCGAAAGGGTGTCGGCCTACTCCGATGTGTGAATACAATAGCTGGAAAGTTGATCAATTGTTCCGTAGTAGGGGCTTTCTTTGGCATATGTGCGGTTACTTTAAGGCAACTGTGGGAAAACTTTCGTTTGCTTTAAAAAGCCGAGTAAATGCACGCAACTTATTAGCCATTAAAACGAGTCTGTATTACTGAATGAAAGCATTTTTTCAAGGCAACCATTTTCCCACATGACGGTCAGATAAATATGTAACTCCGCTAAGGCCACGAAATTTGAGGCATCGAAGCACAACTTGATGGCAAATTTATTCGTAATGCCCTAGGAGAGAGGAACACAAAGTAGGTGGGTGTGTAAGCGGAGCACGAAGCCCTCCTAATGACATTAGCTTTCACGCAATGTGATTAACTGTCTGAGCAAATTGAGCAGCAAACAAAACATCAGGTTGCCTGGCACACAATTCATTACATGACCACCTCACCGCCAGATCACCGCTACACGAGTATATATATACGCCTATATATCTTTGGGGGAGGTGGAGGGCACGAACTACCTGCTAACACGCCATAATCCCATGGCAAGGACATAATATAAGTCGGGCAGGAAAACTCCAGTGATAATAATGCAGCCCCAAGGAGGTCAGCAGTGCCAAATGAAGTAACTTGGCCAGGCGACTTGGCCAAGTGACTAGTAACTGGCCGAAAGGACTGGATAACCGGACACCCAGTTAAGTCCCGGCTAAGACGGGCACGTTCCACTTTCGAGGAAGCCATGGACTGACCTTCACCTTACGAGTTCTGTGGCTCCGCCCACTGCGCCCACTTAGCGCTGTAAAAGCCTTTGCTGCTGCTTTCATCATAATTTCAGTTAGCAGCAGTAGCGAAATGGCCAACATTGTCTCTGCGCGTGTGCTTTTATGGGGACCGGGTTCGTTGTAGTTGTGTGCGTGTATCCTTATGCAATTAAATTAAATATTAAACTTAATTACACTGGGAAACTAACACGGCACGGCAGCAGTGCCTGCGAGAGCCTGCGCTCCACAAAGGACCTCCTTCGTCCTGTCAAATATGCCCAGCACCAGGCCTCAATAATGCAGCCAGGAATGTAAGAAATAATGAAAGTCAATTGTCAGTCAGGCCATCGCTAGATTTTTGCCTCCACCTCCCTGGGTGTCCTGCGTCTTGAGTCCTTTCTTCCTGGCCAGAAGACGATGCTCTTATCGTTGCTGCACTGCACGGAAAGTATTTAAGGTAATTTCGGTAAAAGATTTTAGTTGTGGCAAATTAAACGCTCTGGCATCATTAAATTAGTATTTAAATAGTATTTGAAGCGATTTTGATTTGTTTAATTCCTCAAAAAAGTTGTCTGGCTACGAAGGAGTTTATCGATTTAAAGCCTTGTCAAAAAGGAGCAACAGTGAATTCGATACATAGGTTTTATATAAGTTACACAATGCATTTTTTCAGTGTACCTTAGATGCTTTTGCCTGAAACCGTAATGACAATGTTGCTTTCATTTCGTGTTCCTGTTGCCTGCTAATTGAATTTAATGTAGTTTAATTGAGACGAACGTGATTGTAACTAAAAGCGCTTTATGCTTAATTTACCGGCAGGATGGCAGGTCCTGGGGACCCTGATGCCAACCCTCCCATTTGGAACGCCTCCTCGCCATGAGTGCGGGTGCCTCTAAATAGTTCAAATTCAAATTAATTGCTCCTAGTTAAAGGCAATTCCCAGCGAGATGGTTCCGAGATGGGGAGTTGGTTTCGGGTGGTAAAAGGCATTTAAATATTTAACATTTTCCTGCCAGCTGTCGTCAGCTTCTGCGACAAGTTTATCCAGCGCAGCCGCATCGCCATGAATAATGCATAGTGGCGATTGTGTCACACGCTGCGTATGAGTAATGACTGGAACTGCTGGCCAAAGCGAAAATCCTAGCGAACAATCGATGTCCTCAAGGACGTTGCCAATATTAAAATTTGCTCGAGCGCAGCGCAGCGCGAAATTCAAATGCATCTGGCGCATCGCATTCGAAATCGGTGCTGAAGTAGAAGAAACTCAAAGGAGACTCCAAAATGAAGCTCGACAGATGCCAGAATTAGCGCGAAGTTCACTCATTTTTATTTTCTGTTTCATTTTCATCCACCGAAGCTGTCAGAAGGCAGTAGCACAGGATCAGGAAAAGAAGCCGTAGAGCACAGAGAAAAATCTCGATTACATTTGTCTATATTAAATTTTTGTCATGTGAGTTTAAACGTAGATAGGACCATGGTATATAGTGAACACTTTATTGTTCCAATAACATGCTAAGCTTCCCTACCAACGATTAGAATAGATTTTTTCGCAGTGCATTCGCTGGAGCAGTAGAAAAAGCTGTCATCTTAGAGAGAGAATGGCTAAAAACTGTCAGGCTGCATAATAAATTGAATTTCCTGAAGCTGGTCATTTGCCACCATGAAATTTGAGCGGAGCAGGCGGAACTGAATGAAATGGGCGTGGCATAAACATGTACTTGAAATGAAAATACGGCTCTCCACTATATCCCCATTCCGGAGTCCGGAATCCGGACAATCCGGCCAACACGTACGTCCACTCGCTCGTTTCAACACGACGGCACAGGCGTAAAATGCCACCAGAGGCAAATGAAATTACCGAGTTGCCAGCCCGACGATGCGATGGGCGAGAGCTCAAAAATCCAAATATCATATTTACAACTTGCAACTACAAAGCCCTCGGGAGTTTTCCAGATGGAGTGGGTAGGCGATAGCGGCGGAGCAGATGGAGAAAACAGACATGGAGTTAAGGATATTAAAGGATGCGACAAGCTTCTAATGTCAGACTGCTAACTGACATTCGAATTACCCCTTTTTATGGCACTCTCTAAGCCAAGTAATGGAATCATGTCAGTAAAATCATTTAGCCAGATGGTAAGCTGCAGAGCTCGGATCGAAAAACAGTAAATACATCCTCAGTAGGGAAATGAACTCAAAAAACTCATGCAGAGAAAAGGCATTTTAGCTCTAAATACATATGTTATTTTTATATAAATAGGGGTAAAACTAAGTGCGCTCAAAGTTTATATTCAAACGTCAACACGTCAACAAAGACTTGCATACTACAACGAAGTACACATACTACTTGTATGTTGAAATGAAAAGTTAAAAAACAAATGTTAGCCGTAGCTAAATAATTGCGCCCAACGTGTACCTACATTTTCACCAACTCCCTTTTTCACACCTTTCTTCATATCTAAGTCAGTTAAATTTAAAAACCCCTGCGGTGGTGGTATCAAAACAAGCATCCGACACTGAATATAATGACTAAACTTTTAATGACTAATTTAATTTAAAGGACCATTGCGACTTCTTGCAACAAAAACACACGACCACGAAACAGCCCAAAGCGACAATGTAACGTCAAACGGCCCCAGTTCACATTTTGTGAAACCTCCAAAACAATCAACTATTAAGAGTATGACTACAGTTGGTTATTTAGGAAGCCTTCAATTTATCTAATGAAAATGGAAATTGCTGGCATTCCTGTTCAGCGAAGCAAACTCAATGGCAGCCAGTCGTGGACGGAAACGTAAAACCGCACAAACCAGCCGCTCACTAAATATTTAATTACCAAGGAAAAATCAAGTGAAAAATGGGATTCACTATTTGTCATTTTCGCCATCTGGCTGACCCACGAAAATTATGCCTACACTGGGCAAAAATGGCCCACAGAAAAGGGGAAAGGAGGAAGGGGCGTATTGCACACAGTTCAGAACGTGTACTTGTGAATGAATGCTTTTATAACTAAATTTTCGTAAACCGTAACGTGCTTAAATGTTGAAAATTGAAATTTTAATGCAAGGGGCATGTAGAATATGGAAGCGGGGAGGGGTGCCTGTTTTTGGGCGGCTTAATGGGTGTTTTTGGGTGGTGCGTGGTGTGTGGCGAGTGGTGCCGGTGGCAATGGCAATGGCATATCCGAAACTATTTGCGGCCATGCTCTGCGGTCAGATTGTGGCTAACCATGTTACGCCTGCTCCCGGTTGGCAGATGCCAGGGACTACTGTATACAGTATACATATGTATGCTTTAATATATATTTGGATGTGGGTGGAGGGGCTTCCGGCGGGGTGGAACGCACAATTTTGCGGTCGCATTGCCGCGCCCTCCTCCTTCGTTTCATTTTGCATAAGTTCTAAAGTACACATCATATATAATTAAAATCGTAAAACGGTCAATTTTCCCTCAACGTTGGCGGACGGCGGAGTACGAGGCATCGGTATCCTTGGTGGCACACACATCTTCACCGCTCCATTCTCCAGGCTCCATGCTCCATGCTCCGTGCTCCATGCTCCATCCTTCGCCGCCATCTGGGTAATGGGTTTAGCATTTTTGGGCTTTCGTGTACAAATTGAAACTTTATGTTTGTTTGCCAAGGGGGCAGCGGACCAAGAGCCGTGTGCTGTGAGGCGTTCTATTAAATTAGTTTGCTGGATTTTCGGCTGCAGTCGGGCAAAAGGTTACATGTAAAATTTAAGCGCTTTACCAATGTTGCAAATGGGCGTGTAAATACCGGGGGTCATAAGGAATTAGTAGGAACTTAATTATTTAAATGCTCCTCGAAAGTGTTTTTGAAGATGAAGTTACTTTAATAAGTGTGGTTCTGATATACTATCATTAGGGTAAAGTAATTAGAATTGGTACCCCATTATTTTTTGTAGAAATCTATTTAACAAAAAACATACTTCAGATGCCATTTGTATCAACCAGATAGTTCTTCCGATCAATTTATTTTAAATTAATTTCCTAACACATTTGTGCAGCCTTTTCTGCTCACCACCAAACACGGAATGTTTCATCAATCTGACATACTTCCTCCCCCAAGAAATATTCCCTTTCCCTTGCTGCCGAACCACATTTGCTATAATTAAATTTTATGGCCATTAAATTTGGCAATTTTCATAAGAAATATATGGCCTACGACCATTCTGGCCATAAAGCATTGGCCAATGGCTCACACACTCTGATAATCGTGGCGGGAAGGGGGAGGGTAAGGAAATCAAATATATTAGGCACTGACTGATGGGAATTTATGCCTAGAACCGCTCTAATTTTAAGCCGCGCATTTACAATGTTCACAGCCCGCTGGCCTTCTTTATTGCCAAACACTTGAAAAAAGAGCTGGCAAAAATCTGTAGAGCTGAATAAAAAAAACATGTAGAAGGAAAAACACATACTCACAATTCATTTTCAAAATGAATTTGTTCCGCTGTAACGGCCATAAATGCATTTAAATTTATTGGAAGGCAAAGTCTGCGTATGCCACCGCCAAACAACAACACGAAAAACAACACAAAAAATTGAAAAAGAGGACTCTCGCACATTGAATGACAATAAATTATCAATTTTATTTTGACAGCGCGAAAAATCCCGCAACGAATAACGAAAAACGAAAGACGAGCGCGGAAAATGTCAAACGAAATTGAGCAAAATATATGTAGATAGCTGTGTCCGACATTCAAGTACTATATCTATATAAACATGCATACATACTCGTATATGTAATGTATGCAGCCGGCAGAATTTGTGACAGGAAGTTTCAGTTCAATGGTTTGTTCCAGCGGGCGATTTTAAATTGCCTGGCACTATATTAAAAAAAAAAGTATGCTAATTTGCAGATTGATACTCTTCGTTTCGAAAACAAATTGGAGAAAGGACAGAAGTGCACTTTTTACTTCACACAATAGTTCATTCAACGCAAATGAAGGTTTATTCAATTTATTGTGTTTGTTCGAAAGTGTCAATTCGATTTGGTTTATGTTTCAATTTGAATCCAATCAAGTGCAACATAAACTCTTCGCACCCTAGGATTATATGGTTCGACTGCTTAAAGGGACTGAATAACAAACTTACTTTCTTCAATTGTGAAAGCGAATACTCAAACTGAATTAGGTCATTTAACTGTTTTAAAACACGCAGTTTGGTGGCACCATTTTTAAAATCCCAAGAACTAACGACATTTCACCTCTTTCATTACAGACATTCGATCGCCGATGGACCAGACAGACGTGGCCTTCTACTGCCCTGGAGAGGGTCTGTTTGCGGACGACTACGATTGCCGGATTTATTACCGCTGTGAGCGGCGTTCGGGGCAATACATCCAACCCTACCTCCTGGCCTGTCCAGAGGACGCTGTCTTCTCCCGCACCCTGCGCATGTGTCTGCCACCAGCAATGGCTGGGCGGGATGAGTGCGTTGACCAGGTGAACGAGGTGAACGAGGTGGACGGCGACGGCATGGAGAAGTGGGAGCAGGACGACTACGGACAGGATGACCATAATGCGATGCTTAACCTGGCCGTCACACCTGCGGCCAATGAGCTGCGAACATATGCGTCGACCCACCGTCTGCCCACAAATTACGGTCTGGCCGGTCTCAACGGTGTCTCTGTCATATCCTTCTCCAGCTCCACATCCCTGCGCGCCGTTGGATCAGCGGAGGAGGATGGCATAATATGCCGGGATGATGGCTTCATGACCGATCCCAGCGACTGCACCGTGTTTTATCGCTGCATCTCGAACGGCCGAGGCTATAACAAAATCGGCTTCCGGTGCTCAGATGGCACGGCGTGGGACGAGTCCCTTCAGTCCTGTAACCATATGTTTGACGTACGTGCCAACGGAGGATGCCGCAATCAAGCTGCTCCACAGAACGATGGTTATTATGCCGGCCAAACGTCAACACAGTCGTCGCAGACGAGTTTCCAGAACTCTACCGCAAGCAGTCAGCAGAGCTCGTCCACCAGTTCATCGAACTCCTCTCAAAGCTCCAGTTCAACATCCAGTTCGACATCCAATTCCAGCTCAAGCCAAGAGTCCTCTACGTCCAGCAGCAGTCATCAGTCCAGCTCCACGTCCAGCAACAATCAGGAATCCAGTGCGGAGTCCAGCAATAGCCAGGAGTCTAGTTCGGGATCTAGCAACAATCAGGAATCTAGCTCAACATCCAGCAGCAATCAAGGCTCAAGCTCTCAAAACGCTGGCAGCAATCAAAATCAAAGCACCGGCAGCAGTCAAAGTTCCGGAAGTAGCCAATCCTCAAACAGTAACCAGAGCTCCAGCAACAATCAGAACCAAAGCTCTCAAAATTCTGGCAACAACCAAAGCTCCGGCAGCAGCCAAAATTCGGGCAGCAACCAAAACTCGGGCGGCAACCAAAACTCGGGCAGCAACCAAAACTCTGGCAACAACGAATCCTCTAGCAACAATCAAAACTCCAGCAACAATCAGAGCTCTGGAAGCAACCAGTCCTCCAGTAACAATCAGAGCTCCAACAGCAATCAATCTTCCGGCGCAAACAGCAATCAGAGTTCTTCAAGCAGCCAAAACAACAGTGGATCCAATAAGCCCGTACCCACCGAGTGCGAGGATGAAAACACTTATATTCCTGATAAAAAAGACTGTGCTAAATTCTACAGATGCCGCCAAGATAAAGACGGAAAATTAGAGCAAGTGCCGTTCACCTGTGGTCCCGGTACCGTTTGGAACCAAGTGGATAAGGTCTGCGATCTACCCACCGAGGATCAAAAGAAGAAATGCAACATTCAACCGGGCTCGTCAAGTGGTAGTAACAACTCTGGACAGCAATCTAGTGGAAGCTCCGCCAACAACCAGGGCTCTTCCAACAGTCAATCCTCAGGCAACCAGAGCTCATCTAACAATCAAGGCTCGTCAAACAATCAAGGTTCTTCTAGCAATCAATCTTCCAGCAACCAGAGCTCATCCAGCAATCAAGGAACGTCTAGCAATCAAGGCTCGTCAAGCAATCAAGGGTCTTCCAACAATCAAGCCTCAAGCAACCAGAGCTCATCTAACAATCAAGGCTCGTCAAGCAATCAAGGCTCTTCTAGCAATCAATCTTCCAGCAATCAAGGAACGTCAAGCAATCAAGGCTCGTCCAGCAACCAATCATCCAATCAAGAAAGCAGTCAAGGATCATCGAACAATCAGTCCTCCAATCAAGGCTCATCTTCATCGTCCACATCCAGCAATCAGAGCTCCTCAAGCACAAACAATAATTCTACGAGCACTCAAGTAAAGCCATCCAATCCCGATGGAGATTGCCAAGATACGGAAACATATTTGCCTGATAAGAAAGACTGTGCCCGATTCTATCGCTGCGTAGAGAATGGCAGCGGTGGCTTCAATAAAGTTCCTTTCGATTGCTCCCCTGGAACGGTCTGGGATCCTGATACGAAGGGATGCAACCATCCAACGGATGTGCAAAAGGAGCAATGCAAGGTTATGGCCAATGGTAGCGGATCATCATCAAACCAAGGCTCTTCATCCAACCAGGGATCATCTTCTAACCAAGGATCATCTTCCAACCAGGGATCATCCTCGAACCAGGGGTCTTCTTCTAACCAGGGATCATCTTCCAACCAGGGATCGTCATCTAACCAGGGATCATCCTCCAACCAGGGGTCTTCTTCCAACCAGGGATCATCTTCCAACCAGGGATCGTCATCTAACCAAGGATCATCTTCCAACCAGGGATCGTCATCTAACCAAGGATCATCCTCAAGCCAGGGGTCTTCCTCCAACCAGGGAACATCATCCAATCAGGGTTCCTCTTCTAATCAGGGATCATCTTCTAATCAGGGATCATCTTCGAACCAAGGATCCTCCTCCAACCAAGGATCCTCCTCCAACCAAGGATCGTCTTCCAACCAAGGATCCTCCTCCAACCAAGGATCGTCTTCCAACCAAGGATCCTCCTCCAACCAAGGATCATCTTCCAATCAGGGATCCTCTTCTAACCAGGGATCATCTTCGAACCAGGGATCATCTTCGAACCAGGGATCATCTTCGAACCAAGGATCATCCTCTAATCAAAGTTCCTCATCTAACCAGGGATCATCATCAAACCAGGGATCTTCCTCTAACCAGGGATCTTCCTCTAACCAGGGATCTTCCTCCAACCAGGGATCATCTTCAAATCAGGGATCATCCTCAAATCAAGGATCATCCTCAAATCAATCTTCTTCGTCCAACCAGTCATCCTCGAATCAATCCTCCTCCAATCAATCGTCGTCGTCTAACCAGACATCATCATCTACTACTGAAGGAGCTTCATCATCCACTACACAAAAACCCTTTAAGCCGGCAGAGAAATGTGAAAGTGAGGAAACTTTCCTGGCTGACAACGAGAACTGCTCCAAGTTTTATCGTTGCGTGGATAATGGTAAGGGCGGTTTTACAAAAGTATCATTCACCTGCCCACCAAACACTCTGTGGGATCCTGAGGCCAACAGCTGCAACCATCCTGATCAGATCCAGACCAAGCCGCTTAAATGCAAGAAGGTGGTGAATCAAGGTGGAAGTTCGTCTAACAGCACCAGCTCCTCGACTAGCTCCTCTTCGAACAGTGGATCATCTTCCAGTACATCCTCCAGCAGTGGCTCCTCCTCCAATACAGGTTCATCCTCAAACAGTGGCGCTTCTTCCAACGGTGGCTCATCGAATCAAGGCTCCTCCTCCAATACAGGTTCATCCTCAAACAGTGGCGCTTCTTCCAACGGTGGCTCATCGAATCAAGGCTCCTCCTCCAATACAGGTTCATCCTCAAACAGTGGCGCTTCTTCCAATGGTGGCTCATCGAATCAAGGCTCCTCCTCCAATAGTGGCTCCTCTTCTGGTTCAAACTCGTCTGGAAATGGATCCTCATCTTCGTCATCATCTTCATCATCATCAAGCAATAACAATAATCAAGGTTCATCCTCATCGTCCTCCAGTTCGTCCTCCTCTAGCAGCAGCTCGTCTTCATCCAAACCAAATCCTTCTGAAACCTGCAAGGTTAATGGACAATTTATTGGCGATCGTACGGACTGTGCCAAGTTCTATCGCTGCGTCGATAATGACAGGGGTGGCTTTAGTATGGTACCCTTCAGCTGCGGTCCTGGCACTGTTTGGGATGCCCAACTGCAGGCCTGCAACCATGCGTGGGCAGTAAAGGAATGCGGTGGTATTGCTCCACCTACAACTTCCACTCCGACGACCTCCAGGCCCACAACCGCAAGCACTTCCAGACCTTCTGACGCATCATCTACATCGAGACCTTCAGGTCCGGCCACTACCTCACGTCCAGTGACTGCCAGACCAACCACAACCACAACCAATTCTCCATCTACAGCTTCACCCACTCAAACAACATCTCCTGTTACCCAGTTACTCAATACGGATGGCAAATGTAGGTCGGAGGGCTTTATGGCTGACCCCAGTAACTGCTCCAAATTCTACCGCTGCGTAATGAACAACAAAGGCGGCTTTACCCCAATTCCATTCCAATGTGGAGCTGGTACCGTTTGGGATCAGGATCTGCAGACCTGCAACCACAATTTCAACAACTGCAATACTGGCACTGAAAGTACCACTTCAAAACCACCTTGTGAGCCAGCAACAAATGGAACATCGACCACGTCCTCGACCTCCACACCTCCACCCACTTCAACAACTCCTACTACAACAACCGAATTACCTCCTACTACAACTACTTGGTTGCCTCCTACTACAACAACTGGGTTACCTCCAACTACAACAACTGGGTTACCTCCAACTACAACAACTGGGTTACCTCCAACTACAACTACTGGACTACCCCCCACTACGACCACAGGAGCTCCAACCCCTACAACAACAATCATTCCAGAAAGTGAAACGTCAACTGTAACTTCAAGCCCGGAAATCACCACGCAACCTCCGTCTACGACTACTATGAAACCCCTGCCAGCGGGCACGGAATGCACAGGTGAGGGTTACATGGCCGATCCCGAAGATTGCAGGAAATACTACCGATGCATCAGTGCTGGAACCTCCTACAGAAAGTACAATTTCACGTGTCCCAAGGGTACGGGGTGGAACGAAGAAGTTCAGACCTGTGACTACATGGAGAATATACCGAGGTGCTCGAAGTTACCCGCTGAACCAATAACTACAACACCCAGTGAAGAGGCCAAGGATCCCGGAAGCACCACTCCACAGTCAACGGATGAGCCCACCACAGTGACAAAACCCATAACAAAACCCACTGAAGAACCTTCAACAGAAAAACCGCAAAAACCGACGACTGAATATCCGGAAAAGCCAACTACCACTCCAGAGAAGCCGCAGAAACCCACTACAACCGAGTATCCTCAAAAGCCGACCACTCAAGAACCCACCACCACCAGTATTCCCGGCTACAATCCAACAACAACGTCTGTTCCGGGCTATAACCCAACAACCACACCTGTTCCGGTAGAAACTACAACCGCCACTCCGGGCTATAAGCCAACTACCACCAGCGAACCTATTACCACGACCACATTACCTCCTACAACCACCGACGCCATTCAAGAGCCTACAACCTCAGCGAAACCTGAACCCACTACAACCACCGAGAGTCCAGAATCCACCTCATCTGAAGGTTCAGTAACCACACTTCAGCCGGAACCACAGCCTAACTATAACTGCTCATCGGAGGGATTCTTCCCAGATCCCGAGGACTGCAGTCGCTATTACCGTTGTGTAGATGCGTCCAAAAACGGCAAGTATCAGGTTTATGCCTTCAAGTGCGGTAAGGGAACTGTTTGGGACACGTCCACCGAAACTTGCAATTACGCCGATCAGGTGTCTGGCAATTGCTCATCTGGACAAACGACCACGCCGGGAACTACTACGGAGCCTGATACGACGGAGAGTACAACCAGCTCTGGGAAACCAGAAACCACTTCGAGAGCCCCTGAAACAACCACAACGGGAGCTCCTGAAACAACCACTACATCATCTCCTGAGACCACCACCACATCATCTCCTGAAACCACCACCACATTAGGCCCCGAAACCACTACTTCTGGCGCAACCACCACGACAGCAACACCTGAAACCACTACTACTGCACCCAAGCCAGAAACCACTACTACTGCACCCAAGCCAGAAACCACGACCATATCTGGGGAAGAAACCTCAACGACGCAGTCCCCTACCACCACAGAGAGTCCTACTCCCGGTACCAACACCTCCGCTCCTTGCCCCGAAACCGGTCCAGGACAGAATGTGTACGTCTGCCCCACTGGATTCCGTCGACATCCGGAGAAGTGCGGCATGTTCTACCAGTGCAGTGAAAGTGCCGATAGCAACGACCTTAACATCGTGGTGTTCCAGTGCCCCAATGGAACCGTCTACCAAGACAAGTCCTGCAGCTGTGGCAAGCCCCCGGCAGGTGACAAGTGCTCCAAGGATATGAAGAGGACCACCACCTTGTTTGAAGAGGAATCGAGACTTCAGAATGTGGTAAGTAACTGTAAGGTCTAGTCATTCCATACAAAATAATACAATTTAATTGTTCTCCATCATCAGGTACAAATCAGCACGACGGATCCTCTCTGCCCGGATGAGGGTCACTTTGCGCTCAACAACGACCAGTGCGGCCAGCTGTTCGTCAAGTGCGGATTCTCGGAGCTGACGGGTCGCATCGAGGGCCAGATCAACCGCTGTCCGCAAGGATTCGCCTACTGGAACGTGAGCCGGCGATGCGAGCCCGCCCGTAAGCTGCCCAACTGCACCCCCACCACCTACAATGTGGGCGGAAACGTGCCGCTGGAGTGGCTGAACATTGGCCATAGACGCCGAAGCATGCGCATTTAATTAGATTTAGTCTAGATTCACTTAGTCGCCCGCCATTGATTGTTTGCTGCGCCAGTTGTTTCAGTTTGATGGCCAGTTTAAGCAGCTGATTGCGATCGAGGTAACAAGCTGGCACAGCAAACGATCGAACAGAAGAAATAGTTTAGGACGTAGAGAAATTACATTAGGTTAAGCTCGGGTGCAGCCCTCCGACAAATGCATATCTATAAATGGGAACATACAACAACTACACATTTTCAGAGTTATCCTATAATACAACTATATATTTTAATAATATATTGCTTCGATTGTTGGAGGGTAGACTAGATTCTTGGTGTCGGACTGCGAGACTGCACTTTACGCATTTGAAAAGGAAACAAAAGATTTTGAGTAGTCTTCCTATAGTGGAAACAGGCACAGCCTTCACTACACACACGTAAATGTTGTAGCTTTTATGCAGTATTTGTATTTATGTTTAGAGTTAAAACATACGTTCTGAACGCCATATACAATGTATCTTAGACTATGCTTAAAGATTATAATAAATTGAATCATATACAGAAATCGTCGAAGAATGATGCAGTGGTACTTATTTTACTTCGGATATATTCCTCCTGGATGCGGATGACTGAAGCAATAATGTTTTCTTTCATCATGGAATTGTAGTTTTTTATTCTAACTACTTTAATTTCTGGTTGGGTGTTTTTTAAATCCGTTCTCTATTTCACGATACTTTCGACGGAATACTTTTCTTTTGTAAGATAATTACACTGATTGGCTTGTTCCCTCTTAAATAATGAGAAAACTAGAGGTTTGCCTTCTGTTTCTCGGTAATCTGTTGGATTCTGGAGTTTACCCGTTTGGAAGTAGTTGAATTTTCCGTAGAAAAGTAGAGTTTTGCTTTCTACTATTCTTCTATAATTTTATCATAGTTTTAAATATTATTTCAATGACTGTAATAGCTTCCTTCAGTGGTTGACTCCGTTCATGCTCCTAAAAAAACAAAAATGTATCTCTCTCTTTAGCAAATTCTTTACGTTTATAATTACCCCTTCTCCACAAAGCTGCTGGCCCCACCAACTGATCCTACTTTTTCTTCTTGGCCTGTGGCGGTGCCGCCGGATTGTCGCCCTTGTAGAAATCCTTTAGCAGAGCCATCGCCTCATCCGCCCGCACACCACCTGTGATCTGGATCCTTTGGCCGACGACGGCGGCCACGTCCACAACCGTCTTTCCTCCAAAGCGATCGTTCTCGCAGCCGTAGATGATCTCCTTGACGCCCAGAGTGTGCAGGGCGGCGGAGCACATGATGCAGGGCTCCACGGTGACCACAACAGTGATCTCGCTGAACAGCTGGCGGGCCGGCAGACGCCTCTCGCGGCAGCTGGCGAGGATCGCGTCGATGCAAATGAATTCCGCGTGGCGAGTGGCGTTCCGATGGACGTTCACCTCGTTCCCGCCACGTGCGACCACCTTGCCCCCATGAACGAACACACAGCCCACGGGCACCTCGCCGGCGTCACGTGCCCGCCTCGCCTCCAGTAACGCTTCCTCCATGAAGGCGGCCATTTGGCATGGAAATAGACTCGGGCGAACTGGGTGAAAAGCCGCACACAGATGAGATGAAATGACCAGGTCAACAAAAACAATGAGTAGCTCTCACTCTGGCGGCGCTTTCCAGCACTAAGCAACAGCTGGCGGTCACGGCGAACTGTCACTTCACGGCGGTCACGGTGAGAAGGCGAAGTCACGCTTTCTATTCGGGGTATTCCCCATGTAAATGAAAAACTTAGAATAAATAAGTATGTTTAAAAGAAAATAAAGAATACTATTTCACAGTCAGCATTAATTATGTTATATATTTTAATATTAAAAATAAAGGATTTTTTTTTTCTCTTTTGACGTTCACTTACGAAGATTAAGGTATAAAATATGTTGTAATTTCCAAATGCATATGTACATACATACATCTATTAAATTTGAAAAGTTTGTACTTTGTTTTCTTAGCCTAAGGAGTTGCCATTTTGCAAGCATAAAATACTTTCTTGTTAAGTTGCATATTGCATTTGAGCCTCAAGCCTCATTCCGCATGAAACGGATTAGGTTGTTCTCCTCCAAAAACGCTCGAGCCTTTTCGGGCCAGTTGGTGTTATTAGTGGACCGCGGACTAGGATGCGGCAGTCGGAGCACTGGAAGGAAGTGAGATTTGCAGTATCCTGAACGCTTCAGGGCACTGTGGACGTACTCCCCCACAGCCACAATCACGTGGGGCCTAAGGAGCTCCAATTGTTCGTCCAGGGTTTCCAAACACAGGTCTCCTAGCTGCCTTTTGTAAGGTCCACTAAGTTCACTGGGTGTTATGTTCTTGCCGTCAGCGCCGAAAAAAGCTAGTGGACAGAAATTGTGGACGAAACATTGCCGGGAGAAGATCTGCATGCTGCCAGCCAATCGGAGGAATAGGTCCCACAGACGCACACCACTGGGCTCCTCAGTTCGACAATCTAAGCCAGCGACAGGACGTTTGGGATGCACGACAGGAGGTTGGTCCACCGGTCCTGCCAGCTGCATTGAGACCTTTACTGTGCGCACATTGCCAAAAGGAATCTGCAGAGTGCGACAATGTGTCAATTCGATCGTATCGGATAATATGCAGGAATATGCTCTTACTCCGGTTTGGGCCATTCCATTGGGTCCCGGATTCATCCCAACAAATACCAGCCTTTTGGGACCGTCCATATAACGACGCAAGTAGTCGCGGTGCAGCTGGGACGCATACACTATTGGGTTATAGATGAACGGAGTGCTTGCAGGAGGAGCCAGTTTGTCCAGCGCCTCATTTAACTTTACTTCGGTCTCATAGAATTTCAGCCACAGCGGCTCAACGAAGAAATCGGATGTACTGCCCTGCCTGGGGAAAGACTTCTTGGGCTCCCCATTCTCCAGGCTGTCTTTTTGCTGATTCAATTTGCGCTTCAGCATAACGAATGCTTCTGCGTATCAACGCACTTTGATAAGGACTACAATTGGCAGGATTCGGTCTAGTTGGTTTTAATCAGCTGTTCCAAATGCTCAAAAAGCTTAGTATGACCGTGCAGCGTGGATGTTTTGGAATTGAATTCGCGGCAGATTTGTTTAAATGTAGGTACTTCTACGAATTGCTGCATATTCGAGTTGAGTCTACTGACATACATATGTTTTGGTACATTCAATGGGACTAACATTGCGTTTTATTGACAATCATGATAAATAGCAGGTTATATATATATATTAAAGGTTTAAAAAATTAGCGCTCTATTTTTGATTATGCGTAAACTCATCCAGACGCTCCTCGTTTTCCCGAATGAAGCTCGATTTGAAGGCTTTGCAGGTTTTCTCTATGCTGCCTTTAACAACGGTTCCAAGAATTTCGAGAAATTGTGACACCTACAACAAAATTATAAGATTGAGATGCCAGGCGGGTTCGGTGAGCCAGGTGAAGCATGAGGAACATACGGTTAGATCCCTTTCTGGACAGGACAGCTTCGCGAACTCGCACTGGGGTGCATGCTTAAGGTGCTCCTTCCACGGATCATCCTCGGGTTCCCAGCCATCGAGGGTTTTCCCGCACACAAAGCAAGTGGCAGTGTCATTTTCCCGCTTGGTGCCCGTCCAATAGAACCCCGCTTCGGCCATCTGTGATATATAATAGATTAGTTACTATAGATTACCATTTGGGTATTTTTGACCTTTCAGTGACTTCCTTACCTTCGAAATACTGCAGGATGCGGTCTCTGGGAAGGGCCAACTCTTGTAGCTCTCCACGCGATGCTGTTCCAGAAGATTTAGCTTGCGAAACACCTCAAGTTTTTCACCGCCCAAGCCCGCTGCGACTTCGTTCACCGCTGGCGATTCCATTTCCTATTACTCAACAATTCTAAAGAGAAATCCTAAAATTGAGTTCTTTTTTGCAAACAGCGCGTCGTTGTTGCTGTGCCTTTGAAAGCAGGGTTGCCAGAAATCTGAAAATATCGATAGCTCGTAAGCCTTGTTATTATCGATATCCGCCTTAAATAGTAAATATGTAAAATATTGTTGTATGCCACACATAGCATAATTTAAGGTACGGATTAAGATTCTAAAAATGGTCTTAGCTTCTATAAATTACATACGGGTTTACTTTTAAGTAATACCACATGAAAAAAGAGCGCCAACTCCTGTGTCGGCAAGGTGTGGCAACACTGTCCCTCTGTTATGGCCTACAGTCGTATGTTACAGCAGCTGTTTCAGTTATTGTCATCCCCCACTTGTGTACACACTGTTTTGACGTTAAGATTTTTGCTGACTTTTATTTATAAACAGAAAACACGGAAAAACATGGTGTAAACCGTGATCCAGACACCAACACCAATACACACTGCTCACGTTGTTATTGTTTTGAATTTTGCAATTGCGATCTGCGAGTATCGCCCTCGGAACTCCATAGATTATGCACACAAGTTTCACGCTGCATAGAAATTGATTCGAAGAAAAGAAGGAAAGGCAACCAAGCGGAGATACAGAGAGAGAAAAAGAAAGTGTTCGGACGGCCTTGGGCTGAATAACGGGAGCAGTGAGAGGCAACCCAATTAAGTAGAAGCAGCCCAGGCTGGTGGGTCACCGCACCGTTTTTGCAAGGGGCAGTGGCCCAAGGACAACCGGGAGGAGACCATCCACCACCCATCACCTACCCCCCACACCCACTGCAAAGGATATAGAGCCAGCCACCCATCAATTGGCAATGAGACGGTGCGCTGGCAATGCGCTCACTTGAAGGCAGCCGTCGACAGGTCGAGCAGCTGCAGCTGGTGCTGGAAGCCAAGGATCAGGATCAGCAGCGCAATATCCGCCAGGAGCAGGTGCAGCCACTCCCACGGCCATCAATGGCCAACGAACGCAAGCAGAGCGGTCCCAAGGTGGAGCTAACAAAGCTCAGTCACGAGCTGATCGAGGAGGTCAAGCGCATCCAAGCGGACTCGATGCTGTCGCACCACCTGGTCCACGAACTGGAAAAGTACGTCCCTGTAATTGTCTCCCATGAAAATATTATTATTTAATTAACCAATTAATTGGTTCTGTGGCACATTCCACACTATTTCATTTCATTCATTTCAATTAGCTAATACCAATGACCAATTCTGCGGTGAAAGTTTTCCCAAATCAATAATAATGTCTGCAGTGAAATATTTATACAAGCCAACCATTTTGGTTCTATTTAATAAGTATGCATTTGATATAATTACTTCTCAAATAACTGATACAGCCCTTTAATTCCCGATATATAAAAGTAACAACATTACCAACATGACTCGATTCGGCTGAAACTTATAATAAATAATTTTCAATGACACCATCTATCTTTGCCTCCTAGACAAAATTCCTTTGCACGAACATTTTCATAAGTAGAGACTATTAAATAATTCATTCTGCAGAGATAAAACGAATTGAAAAACAATAATTTTGGACAGTGTTCTTTTGATTGCTTCTAAATACCCGTATTAAACAGACGGACTAATGGAACTAATCGAATCGCCTGACTTTACTGATAAATAAAGTATTAAAATTATAGGGAAGCCACCTTCTTCAATACAACGCACGTCATGAATTAATCTCTCGATGTTACGGTATAGACTTACGGATACTGCGTATAATTCATTCTCGAAATGTTATTGTCCTTTTAAACAGATATTTTAATAGATAAATTAAGGGTTTGTTCCAATTTATGGTTTTTGTAATCACAAAAAGCTACTTAAATTGTGTGAATTCACTACTGAAAGCCCCAATGTGTTGACGTCGTCGAACGCTCGATCTTATCAACAAATGCCTACAAAATCATTGCCCCTGCACGTGCCTCCGATTTTTTTACCCTACCTTGCACAGAAAGAAATTCGGAAAAGTCTGGTCTACTATTCGAAAAATAATAATGAATTATTAAAGTTTATTTACATCGATTTCTTATCTGTTTTCAGGCTGCCCCACGATTCTCGTCGCGAGGTGGTGCGAAAGCAGCGAAATGGCTGCGCACCCCTCTTCATCGCCTGCAAACGAGGTGCCGTGTACATCGCCAAGTATCTGATCAATACTTGCGGGGCGGACATCGAGCAAAGGGGCCACTTCGAGGTGCCGGAGGATAATAGCTTTCACTATGTATCGCCACTTTGGGCGGCTGTCGTTTCTGGGAAGCTGGCCATGGTCAAGTACCTGGTGCGCATCGGTTGCGACATTAATGCCACCTCCGATTCGGGATCGACGCCGGTGCGAAGTGCCTGCTACATGACCCACGTTGATATCGGTAAGGAGTTAACAACATTAAAGTTAATTTCAAAATGCAATATATCCCTAAAGACTAATATTGTATTTGCTCTAATATTATCAATCTGTACTACTTAAACTTGCAGTAAAGTTCCTGGTCGAGAACGGAGCGGACATCAAGCGACCCAACATCAATGGCGGCACCTGCCTGATTAACTCGGTACAGTCGGTGCAGTTGTGCCTGTATCTGGTGCAAAGGGGTGCTGACATTAATGCGAGGGACATTCAGGACAAGACGGCGCTGCACTACGCAATCCAGGAGCACCGGCTGGATACCACGAAAATGTTGATTGAGGAAGGCGCAGACCCATATGCCAAAAGTCGGTACGGTGATGATGCCCTTCGAACTGCCTGCCTTAAGGGAGCACATCAGATCTTCGACTTCTTGAAAAAAGAGTTGAATTACACGCCTGCACGGTTGGCCGAGGCCCACGAGCTGATGGGATCGACGTTCCTCGATGAGCACAACGAGTCGAGGGTGTGCATCCTGCATTGGCGCATGGCCCATCACATCCGGGCAGCTTATTCACCGTATATAGAGAAAAAACCGCAGGTTCCTCTGCGCACTGCCTACGAAAATGCCGTGGAGTTTAGTACGCTAGAGGAGCTGGATAACATTGCCACCGATATGGATGCAATGCGGACCCAGAGCTTACTTATTTGCGAGCGTGTTCTGGGACTGACCCATAAGGATATGCTCTTTCGCTTAACTTTTAGGTGATTACAAATCAATTATTTTTTCTTTAACTCTCAACTTAAAATCTCTTAATACAGGGGTGCTTCGTATGCGGACTCACTCCAGCTGCAACGCTGCATTGATCTGTGGCGCTTCCTGCTCGAAGTGCGCGTGTCCAACTGGTCTATCCTGCATTTTGAAACTTGCTTTGCGGCACAGGCTCTGGTGCGGTTGATGTTGGACTTGCATGTCCAGAACTCAAGTCATATAAGGAGCGATGCAAGAGCAAGGTTTGTCCATCAGGATAAAGTGTTGCCCAGGTTCGAAGATGTGCTCGGGGTATTTCGAACACTGTCGGAAAGCGCTATTGTGGTGAAGCACCTGCTGCTCTTGAGGCCTGTTTTCAGGAGACAGCAGGAGAATTACGACCGGGTGATGAGGTGTTTGGCTCACCTTATCTATTTACTGATAAATACCGTCCACACTGAGGCGCAGAACAAGCTCATCCGCCAGGCGGTCCACGAAGCGGTGGTCGTGGGAAACTTGCGAAGTGCCAGTACCGCCGACACCATGCTACATCTCTGCGCCTCGCGGCTAAATGTAATTAAGAGCGGCTACATCACTGATGACAACTTTGCCGATGTGCGTAAACACCACCATTTGTCATTAGACATTCTTTCTTAACTGCCTCTATCATCCGCAGAAGACTGTGTTCCCCAATGCGGAAGTCATCAAGCTGCTTATCCAGTGCGGTGTCGATGTCAACATAAAGAACGAAGCCAAATCCACGCCTCTGCATGTCGCCTGCCAGCCTTACAACTATGACAATGAGGTACGAAGGCCATCAGTCAGGACATACAAACTCTTGATCAATACAATTACAACTTTTCTCCTCAGATTGTTCACCTTTTGCTCAAGTGCGGAGGTGACATCGATCAACCGAATCGCGCTGACAAGCGGCCCTACGACTTAATAGCCTCCAATCCCACCAGCACCATTCCACTGCTCAACTTCGTAACCCTGCAGTGTTTGGCGGCCACGGCGATAAGCAAACACCGGATACCCTACCATAATCAGTTGCACAGGCAACTGGAGAAGTTCGTCCGAAGTCACGAGCCGTGAGAAGGAAGCTTAGCTGAAAAAAAAAGAAAACGCTGAATCGAAGCCGGAAATGTGTTTTATGTCTATGTCTTGTCTAAATTAAAGGCGTTTCAACTTAGGATGATTACCCCCTTTTGGAATTTTCAAAATTTCACCTGCGTCGGTAACTTTGTTTCGCTCTATATATTAAATACATATATACAGATATCTATACCTATTGTTAAATCGGCTCTACGTAGTTTAATACTCCAATCGAGATCAGAAGATATAGATGCAAAATCAGAACAAACATTGTAACAGAACAAGCAAAAAGTGTAAACGATGAACGTGATATTAAAAACTATATATATATAGAGTGTATCGGAAACATTAATATTTTAGAGAACTTACAAAGCGAATGGCGGATTACTTAACAAGAGTGCTTAACAAACTCTGCTCTGCCGTTTGATTATTAGATCCTAAAGAGAGCAACTCATTGTAACGCCAATACATTTACATTTTACACATTACCTACATACACAAAATCACGCCTGAAACAAATACTAAACATACTATAAACATATATATACACGCAACTAGAATAACTAATTGAACACTTGTTGAACCACTAATATCGAACTCGATAGCCGAATGTGAACTGCAATTTGTGAGAGGGCCAAAGTCACCCAATTTGTTCGACAGCATTTGTCCCTTAACTTCTTATGATTACCACGCTTTCTAGACCTATGTACTACTATGTACGTGTATGTGTGTGGGCCTTTATATTGTCTTGGCCCACAGCAAGTATTTTAACAACCATTTCTGTGAGACCGATGGATTAAGTTCGTACAGCACGCGTGTTGCATAAGCCGGATCGAATAGTTATCTATCTTAGTTTGAGTAAAACGCCAGTCTAATCAATAAATTGAATAGTTTACAGTTTACTGTCAATAAAATAAATGCTATTATTTAATTGGGTGCTAGGTAATTTTTCTAACACATCAAGCAAGATACAACTTTTTGCTGCTTCTACTTGAAACTTATAAAAAACCATCCGATTAAAGTATGTCGGATATCGAGCCTCAATCATTTGTCAATATTTGTCCTACAGCCCATGTTAAACTGTCAGCTTAAGCACAGAAGAAGCAAAACACGATTTGATACACCTGCTTATTGAAATAATAATTTTATTTTCTATGGTTTGGTGGTCATCCCGAAAGAGTTGTGAGCTCGAGGTGTCCCATAATTAATTTGTACCCATTTTTAGGCCAGTAATTAAAAATGCATTTATTATGACCGGATGGTAGGCATCGCAGGCGCATTTATCGCCCAATCAATTCGATGTGATGGATTTGGGATACGGATTCGCAGGTGGACGGAGTTTGGGGTCGGATTCGGTTGCTAATGCTATGCATAGAAATGGACAAAGCAGCCTATGTCAAAACCTCCCATGGTGTGAATTAATAAATTAAAATAAAATAGTTTTGTTACGCAAATCATAATTTCTGTGCCGTCAACATTCACTTTTATGCTTTGACTAATCTGCGCACCGAGTGTTTTGCATTCAATAGATTTTGGCAACTTATCCATTTTGCATAAAATATGCAAAGTGCGGCAATAGTTGGCACTCATTAATCACAAGAGCTCTGTTGTGATCGTATTTTATTTATATTTTCATTTAAATTTATAATTTTCTGTTGTTACTACTTTCGTCCTAATGCATTTGGGTCTATTAATTAATGACAAGGTAATTTTGGTTTCCCATTACAAACGGCAACTTATCGTATATTTCTTTGACAGATCTTTGCATCTTTAATGACCCACATAAACAAATTATTCGAGTCAAAAAAGGAAACATAGTTTCGGTTCCATTTCACTGTTTTTCATGGTCCCCGAAATTGGCGTGAGAAAGTTGGAAACCAGTTTTTTGGCATCGACCAGAAAACACCCGTTAAAATGTGGGCTAACTTATTATCTCGTGGCCAAGTTGCCTTGACTGGTTTATTTTGATTTGTGGGCAGAATTTCACCCAGCTAATGAGATGCACCCTGTCGGATGCACGAGATTTTGAAATATAACTAAGGTGGTAAGTTTCCAGGTCCAAATTGGAAAGGAAGCAGCGAACCTTGCTATCTGCTCTTCGATATTACACCATATTACATACACCATTTGTACATTTACCCACAATAATAGGCCGGCCAATTAGCCCTATAAGGTATATATCTCAGCTCATTCCGTATGCATCTGTTTGTTATGACAACTAATTTCCGCTGGAAGTTGGCATATCCAATTGATGAGCTGTGCTTTCGATTTTATCAGGTTATTTACCTTCACTTTTTAGTTTGAAAACCAATTCCAAGTATACGAGCATTTTGCCTCAATTTGGCACACTTAAAGCTGACAATAAATCGCCCAACACTTACGCCCCATCGAATGGACACAAAACCTAGACCTTGGGTCAGACCAAAACAGATGCGAAATGCTGAAGTCCCCGAATACACCATTTTCAATTTCCATTTGATAGCTCGGGTTTCGAACAATAAAACAAAGTAGAGACAATGGTCCCGTAGACAAAAGTGCATTTTAAGTCGACCAGTAACCTCGTCGCCTATCGTCGTCATCAATATTTACATATCGCACTGGGACAACTGATCAACTGATCTGCAAAAACCACCAAGATAAACAATACTTTTGTTTCAATTTAAATGGAGCTTTTATTGTCCCCTTGGCAACCATGGATATCTTGGGATGTCTTTTACATACTTACAATTGCAATGCCACCGAAACAACCCAGTTATTTAAACAAATGAATATATGAAGTAGAAATGCTAATGATTAGTTCCCTGAAAATTATTTTATTTATAATTCGTAAGGTAAATCTAATATGTTTAATATGTTGTATGTTCTTAAATCATATTAAATAGATAATTTAAGTGAACGTTTAACATGTCTAACACGCACCTTCAATTTATTGTATTTATAAGGCAAATGATCGAAATGATATGGTTACAGCTTGACTAACTTGTTTACAACGATTGCAGATTTTTTGTCGTATGTGTATCACCCATTGTTGGGGTTTCCTCTCGCTCGACGTTTGTGGAGCCCATAGAGTAAGGTTAATACAAAAGCCCACTTGCCACCAACCAACCAGATGAATCCGAACAACCTCTTCGCCACGCATAACAAATGTTTTATGACCCCTGCACTGTTGCAACTGTGTTGGCTGCTGTTTCACGATTTGTTTCCGATTATAAACTAGTTGGAGCCGTGGATTGGTATAAAAGGCCCGGTGCCCGGTTGACCCATCATCACAGCACTAAGAAACTCGGACAGCGAGGGAGCATTCGGCTAAAGACAGCTAACCAGCAGAGAGACACCCACCCAAGCGACAGCATGAAGATATTTGTGGTGCGTTGGCCCTTGGATTGGATTACCTCTATGCCAAATGGATTACAAGGGATTATAATGATTGCTTATCTTTCAGACGGTTCTGATGGGCGCCATGTGCCTCAGCCTCAGCCAGGCGGACATCAGCTTGACCCAGGCGGGCTACAACTACCGCATCCAGCAGCAGCAGCAGCAGCAGCAGCAGCAGCAGCAGCCTCCTATTGTGGCCCACCTGTTGAACCAGCAGCTGCAGCAGCAGCTCCAGCCCCAGCAATCCTCGCATCCGGTGCTGCCCCCTCTCCCACTGCCCTACCTCCCGCCCGCCGGCCAGCTCCATTCTGCCCAGCCTGGCGTTCGTCCCACATCCGGATCATTCCCTATGCCCGCCGGTTTCCCCGTCAACTTCCAGACCGCGCCCATCCAGCAGCAGCGCCGCGCTCGTCCGCGTGTGAGGATTCCCAAGCGGCCCATCGTGACCAAAAACTTCTTCATCCACTCGGCGCCCGAGGAGTCCGAGGATGAGGTCCAGGACGAGCTGAACCAGTTGGCCCAGCAGCCTCGCAACCATTACAATGTGCTGTTCGTCAAGACGCCGGCTCAGACCAACCGCGCGGCGGCTCTTAACTTGGCCAAGACCCTCAAGCAAGAGAAGACCGTGGTCTATGTGCTGGCCAAGAAGACGAGCGCCGCCGATCTGCAGGATGCCATTGCCGAGGCGCCACAGCAGATCAACAAGCCGGAGGTGTTCTTCATCAAGTACCGCACTCCCGAGGAGGCCCTCAATGCCCAGCGGCAGATTCAGTCGCAGTACGATACTTTGGGAGGCAGTTCCACCATCACCGACGAGGGAGTGGCCCCCATCACCTCGGTGGTTGGCTCCTTGGATCCCCCAGAGGAGGAGGAGGAGGAGCAGCAGCAGCCGCAGCAGCAGCAGCTTCATTCAGAGGGACACTTTGTGGAGAACGGTGCTGGAAATTCTGGCGTTGGTCCCATCGGTAATCATTATCTGCCCGCGAACCAGTTCTAAGTATTCTTCATTGCTCGTCACATCCAGACCTAGTTAGCTGTCATCAACACCGCCTAGTTTTAAGTGCTTGCCAATGTTACCCAAATCCGTATTAAAATAGATTGTTTAAAAAACTTGAGAAGTAAAAGAGGTTATCTTTTCAATTGAACTAAATTTTGTCTATGAGCATGCAAATACAATGAGAAGTATGTTCTAGAGAACCACTTTTAAAATTTGCACTTAAGCTTTGGCGGCTTGTCTGTCGAAGGTGGACAATCTCCGAGCACCTCCCTCATTTGAGCAAAGGACTGCGCCAGCAACTTGGCAAGCTTTTGGTGATCAGTTGCCAGACAGCGACGCCAGGCGGATATGGCCAAAATGATGTCATGTTCACGGGGATTGTAGCAACATGCGTATCCATCTTCTGCAGAGGGTCCATATCCCATGAAAGCGTCGTATTTGGTGGCCACCTGCGAAGTGGACATTCGAAAGTGTGTGGACTTCACATACCCTGGCGATGCAAAGAACTCCGGAACGGGTAGGCAGTTCTCCACCGCCATTTGTCTAAGTCCAAAGAGGTGACGATCGACTCCCTTTCCCACAAGAGCCAGCTTGGCATACATCTGGTGGCACATCACCGCCTCACGAATCTTATTAGCCTTTTCCTCCGCTGGGGAACTCACATCGTCCATGGCGAGACAAAAGGCCAGGGATTCATTCGAGCACGAACGTATGGTTTCGGTCCTGCCACCATCAAAGATGCGCAAATGCGCGGACTCGTATTGAGCAGCTGGCTCAGAGTGCAATTTAAAGAAGGCCAACTGTAAGGCCATCTGAATATAGCTATCTGGACCGAGGCGCTGTTTCTTGATATAATCCTTGCCGTAGCCATCGAACTTAAGAACCTTCATTTGAAGGTCCTGGACAAGTTTGTCCACGTTTTTTTGCGCGATTATCAGCCATTGCTCCACGCACTTGCTAACATCGCAGAACTGTATTTTCCGTGCTGGAGTAAAGTCGTCCGATCCGCATTCCCCGAAACTAGGGTCATCCTTCATCTTCTTCACCACATAGTCCATCATCATGGCGATCGGCTGACCCTCGGCCGGCGAGTGCTCGTAGGTGAATCCAACGTTTCCGTTCGGGTTCACCACCAACTGAATCGTCTTATCCATCCAGCGGTTGGCGCTGTTGCACTGGCTGCCCTTTCCATGGATCAGCGAGAGGACCAGTTCCTCGGCATCTCGACCTTCCTTTGGGCTGGTACACTCGTCAAGGGACACCGTGAACATAGCATTCTGAATGGTTTTCAAGGCATCCGTATTACGGGGCGTATTTGATAGGTGTTCATATGCCTCGGCCCAGTTGTCTCTCGAATCGGTGGTCAAAATGCCATAGGGAACTCCCCGTTCTGTTTCCTTGACCATTATTTTCCCTAGTTGAGCAGCCAGAGATGGTGCACTTATCAGTTTTCCTTCCTTGTCGTATATTTTCAGTTGGTAGAAATGATTCAGGTAGATGACCACCACATAATCAGAGCACGGATTGTAGACGATGTCGTCCGTAAACCTTTTCGGTATCCGGCATGTGCCGAACACTTTGCCAAACTGACTGTTGTCCAACTCGTTCTTGCCCATTTTCACAATCGGAATCTTCTTGGCCTGCACCAAGTCATTGAACTCACCCAATCCGAAGATAACTCTCGACGTGTAGTCCACAAACTCGTGGGCATTTTCAAAGTTTTGTTTGGGAAAGGTCATGCCGGGACTGGAGAAGCAGGTCACTGGCGACCGGAACTGCAAGTAGGCAACCTTCAGCCAGCGATGGGCTAACCAGTTCTTCTCCTGACCACCAACTTCCTCCAGGAGATTTTGTAACTCTTCACCCTGCCCCCTCTGGAAGTCGTAAGTAATCTTCTCCTGCTTTTTAAATTCCTCGGGTGTCAGCAATGGTTGTACGGTCATCATAAAGCGGTTCAGGGTTTCTTCGAGCGGTAAGACATGATACTTCAGTAGGTTGGGCTGATCGGACGAAGAACTATCCTTTGTGCTGCTAAAGCGGGGAATAAGCATTTTTTTGGCGAAGGTATTTCGAGTCTGTTGCAGAACCGATGTCCTTGCAAAACTCCAGAGAACCCTTCCATTGTCACGGAACTTCATCTCGCCGTCGGCGGTTCTCTAGAAATACCCTCAAAGGTGCTATTAGCACTTTATTTGTGTTCTAAATAACTGTATAATTTGTACGATTTTTTACAAAATAAAGCCCATTTGTTACAGTAAATTTCCAGTTTGCATTGATCAGCACATTAGTAACGTCAGGTTAAATAAATTAATTCAAAATATGCATATACTTTAATGTAAGCAAGGACCACACGAACTTATAAAATGTGTACAAATTATTGGTACACTTTCTTTGTTTATTAGCTTTCGGTTATATTTCCAAAATTTTAATGAATTGTGTAATGTTTTATTTGCAGGGGAAATTCCTCTTCCTATCCTCTATATTCATAACACTCCATCAAGACGTTGTCACTATTCCTGGGGAGTAATAATCTCCTCCTGGAGATCCTCAGAGCTGTCCGTTTTGGACAGACTTAGGTGAGTGCGAATAAAGTCGTGATAATAAGCAATTGAAGCGTGAGCATCTGTACAACATAGTAAATAAAAAAGATAGTATTGACAGTTAATATGTATTTTAGGAACTTTATATTACTCTTACCTGGGTAACCTTTAGCACAGGGCATTCCCCAGTTGACCAGAGCCACCAGTTTGCCATTGTGCACCAGGGGACCACCGGAATCGCCATGACAAGCTCCGCGTCCCTTGTCATTGAAGGTGCAGACGTGGCCAATGTCCACCCGAGTGCTATTGTCGTGGGCAGCTCGACACTGCTCGAAGGGCACATAGTTCACTTCCAGACTCTGCAGACGGGCTGGAACATCGCCGCCCAAGGAGAGAGTTCCCCAACCGGTCAAAAGGAGACGGGATCCAGGAACCAACGCCTCGTGATCCAGTTCCACCGGTTGGGTGGCGTTGTCAAACACAATCGATTCATTCAGATGCAGTAGAGCTATATCGTTGCGATACTTGCGTGGTGCATAGTTGCTATGCTCCACAATCCTGTCGGGATAGTAATACTTGGAGCCATTTTGATGCAGATCATGGGTGCCTGTAAGGACTCGAAATGCCGTCGCCTGTCTGCCTCTTGTACAGTGAGCAGCCGTTATAATCCACCGCTCATCTATAATAGCACCGCCACAGGAATGCGCTCCACTTCCGATTCCTTGAAGGGAAATCTGGTAAGGTGCCAGCCCCTCGGCGGCCTCCTCCCCGCCGACAATGCGATTCTTGGTATACTGGGGAGGATAAAGGATCTGACTGGAGGCACTCGAAGTGAACAGAACCAGTGGCACCAAAATGAGCAACATAATGCCTGCTTCCCTTTGAATTACTGAATTTCGTTACCCCTTGGAAAATGTTTCTTATAGGTAAACTGCGCCTTGAAATTAGGAATTAAGTCACGTTCCAAAGCCAATATCTGGTTGTTAAAGTCCAGCTGAGTGAAGAGCCCTTCAGTTTAGGCAGCCACTTAGCACAAACAAGGTTGTTCTGATAAGTACGACTTGCACTCAATTTACATAATAGGAACTTAAAAAGGTAGATAGGTTGAGACTTGCTCAATAAGGAACATCTACGCCACAATAAAGTGACATTTGTGACATTTGTGTACTATGATATAATATTAATCAAAGTAATCTCGCAATTAGCTCTATTTAATTATCATTTAATTTGAGAACCTGCTGGAAAACTACTTAGGTATTGTTTATTTCCCTGGCCAATCGCACTCTGAGTCTAATCTCTACTTTAAGCAATGCCAAAGGCGATAGTCAATACTTCCTGATATCCCACTTCTTCCTAACTGGCGCTTGTTTGTTTGTTGACTCAGTTCTGAGAACTAAATATCACGATGGATCATACGAATGACTGGGCTTTTGGAGCTATCTGGACAGCATGAAGTGGGGGATTTCTTTCAGTGGGTCTATCAATATTGCACTTTTTAAAAGTGCCAAAATGAAACTCCCGTGTTGAAAAGAATGACATACATACACGTTTTGTTTTTAACTGAAGCGCAATTGCTCATTTATTTGTTCATAAATATTTTATGATATCTTTGATATCTTAGTGATAAAATTTACAGTCTAATTTGATCAATTTGCAGAAGCCATTAAATGACAGCTGCTATTTTTGTTCGCTTTTGGCTTTTGTGCCCCCTCTGGTGACTTTTGGACCTTTAGCATGCGGTCCCAGAGTCTGTCATCATCTGTTCGATCCAATCGTGGTAGTAGGCGACCGAGCCGAAGACATCCGGATAGCCAATGGCACATGCCTCACCCCAGTTGACGACGCCGACGAGGGTTTGGTTGGCATCCACCAAGGGTCCGCCGGAATCGCCATGGCAGGATCCCTCGCCCTCCTGGGTGAAGGTGCACACATGTCCTTCGCTCAGCCAGTTGGCGTTTCGCACTCGGGACTGGCAATTGTCGTGCTCGATGTAGTTCAGATCGATCTTCTGCAGCTGGGTGGAGTACCTTCCCCAGGTCTTGGTGCTGCCCCATCCCGTCAGTGTCAGCTTATCTCCCACCTTCGGCAGTGACCCCTTACTGGCCAGCTTAATGGGTTGCGTCAGGGCATCGTAGACAATGGGCTTAGCCGTGTGGATCAAGGCTATGTCATTGTGATAGGCCGGCTTGTCGTGACTGCAATGGATCTTCGATCCATCTACCAGGTACTCCGCTCCGGGTTTCGTGTAGTCCAATGTGCCGGTGACAACCTTCAGGTACTGAATGGGCCACTCCATGCAATGGGCGGCGGTGAGGATCCATTCTGGCGAGATGATACTGCCACCACACACATGCTCGCCAAAGGTGTTCATGATGGACACCTGGTAGGGTGCAAATCCAGAGGGGGAATCGACGCCTCCAATCACCCGGGTCTCGGGCTTAACGTGGCCCAAGTGATGGTTTAACTGGTGTCGACGATGGATCTTAACGCTTTTCGCCGAACACTGAGACAGGATCACCAAAACACTGATCAGTACTAGCCACTTCATTTTGCTTCAATTATGTGTTTTAATTAATTGTAATCTTTCTTTTTAGGGTTGTGTTGTGTTTGAGTTCCGTAAGCGGTTTGCCCACTTTTTGGCACCAAAATCGCTTTTATAGCCCTGTGCGAAATTTCCTTATCTCTCAAAGAGTTTCTTTTGAATATTTTGTTGCGATAAGCGACTCAGTTCGTGGGAACCTTCGATAATGACAATTTCCATAGCCCCTATAGTACCTGATAGGGGGGGAATTCTACTGCCATTTGGACTGGGAGTGATAGACAACTAGCTCACGACCGTAGCAAGATTACTCATACGCAATGGGACGGACTTTGCGCTTGTTCGAGTTGTGCTAGGCAGATCTTCAGACGCCGCCGGTTGATAATCGGGTCGTAATCGAATGGAAGTTTACTCAAAATTCGCCTGGAATAATTGCGAAATGATTGAACCCCTTGAAGATACTGAAGTTGGCATACCCTTAGGGAAGGCAAGTTAAAAAATTAGTAGTCGAATTGTAAACAAATATAATATGATATACAAATTAAGATCGATAACTTAGGTAATGAAAACCATACTTATTTCTTTTATCAAGCAATAATTATAAAAAAATATATTGTATAGAAATGGTTCTGCATATCAAGGCTCGGTAGTGTATTATATTGTTTCTGAAAAACCAGTTGTTTTTTATGGCTTCAATGAAATTTTGACGTTTCACTTATCACCCACAATTACAACCATTGGCAGACGTCTGGACAAGGGATTATCAAGATTTCCAGTTAATCAATTGTTTCACATACTGGATTTTGGACTTTGACATAATTTAGGAGACTATGTATCTTTTGGAACATCCCTGATAAGCAACAAATGACGGTTCTATAAAAATATTCGTCCAACGATACTCAAAATGCAGAGCACAATTTTTAAACTATTTTATTGAATGAATGTATCTTTCGGCGACTAAAATATTGGACTACAAACCTTTCAATTTTTAAATTAGGAAATAGCACAGCCGTTGATCGTGGATATAATCCAGCTGTAGTAAAAGCTGATGCGCGCGAACACATCGGGGAATCCATAGCCACATGGAACACCCCAGTTACCAACGCCCACCAAGCGACCACGGCTGTCAACGATGGGTCCTCCGGTATCCCCATGACAGGCTCCGGCTCCCACCTTTCCCACGGCACAAAGGTGACCCACATCCAGATCTGGACTACCACCGTAGGTGGAATTGCACCTTTCCGGGGCGACATAGGTTACATCCAATTGGCGCAGTTCCCACGAAAGGTCTCCTCCCACCTCCGTGCTGCCGTATCCGTATATGGTCAGCTTTTCTCCATCTGTCAAATCCTCCAAGGGAGTAAGTGTGATATTCTGTGTCACATCATCGTAATCGAAAAGAGATTTCGTCTTAATCAGGGCAATGTCGTTATGGTACATCGGCTGGTCGAAGTTGCAGTGTATGATGATATCCTCCACGGAGTATATCCAGCCCGCCGATCCCCAGTTATTATAGGTGGTGGTCACCACCTGCACATTGTTTTTTCGTAATCCAGCCACGCAACTGCCTGCGGTGATGACATGTTGATTGTCGATGATGCTGCCGCCACAGAGGTGGTTACTTAAAAGAGATGCATAAAGATAAGAGATTACTTAAGATAATAATATTATATTTCCTTAAAAAAATAATATAACTTCTGTGGTAATTCGATCGGACTTGCTACTAATAGCTCTGAATATAGAAAGAAAATCCTTTTTTTCACCATAGATTAGTTCAAATAAGGATAAGTTGATTACCCATAGGCGTTTTTAGGTGACCCACATCTAGATCTGGACTACCGCCGTAGGTGGAATTGCACCTTTCTGGGGGCGACATAGGTCACATCCAATTGACGCAGTTCCCAGACAGGTCTCCTCCCACCTCCGTGCTGCCGTATCCGTATATGGTCAGCTTTTCTCCATCTGTCAAATCCTCCAAGGAGTAAGTGTGATATTCTGTTCACATCATCGTATCGAAAAAGAGTTTTCGTCTTGATCAGGGCAATGTCGTTATGGTACATCGGCTGGTCGAAGTTGCAGTGTATGATGATATTCCACGGAGTATATCCAGCCCGCCGATCCCAGTTATTATAGGTGGGGTCACCACCTGCACATTGTTTTTTCGTAATCCAGCCACGCAACTGCCTGCGGTGATGACATGTTGATCGTCGATGATGCTGCCGCCACGAGGTGGTTACTTAAAAGAGATGCATAAAGGACTGTTAACACTTGAAATAGGATAAGTTGATTACCCATAGGCGTTTTGGATCGATACTAGGTAGGGTGCCGCCAGGACATCGGACTCTTCTCCTCCAACGATTCGGGAGCTAAATTTATTCGCGGCTTGGGGAATTTCTGAGGAGAAAGCTCGACGCCGTAGACTGGCCTCCGAAAAGGATAACGCCAACAGGACGAGGACGAGTAAAGAGACCGCTCTGGATTGGTAAGACATCTTGGGCGAACAGCTGAAATTGGACTAATTGCAAAGGAGTGCAGCTGAAAAGAAACTAAGCTCCAATAAACGATATTCAATATACGATAATAGATATTTGGCGTGATATTAATGGGCCGCCATAAAGGTAGTGCAATCTCAATCATGGTCAGCCTGAACAAAACCCACGAATTCTCCCCTCGTAAAAATCCCATATCTTTTTATAAATCAGCAACCCAATCATGTTTTCTGCTGTACTTGCCCGTACTTCCACTTAGGTGAAAAATTACCTCAAAATGGTTTTCGAATGACTGGCAATAATCATTTTTATACCCGTTACTCGTAATAAAAGAGGTATACTAGATTTGCTGAATATGTAATAGGCAGAAAGAAGCGTATCCGACCATATAAAGTAAACATATTCTTGATTTGTCGATTGTCCGTCCGTATAAACGTCGAGATCTTAGGAACTATAAATCCTACAAAGTTGAGAATAGAAATGCAGATTCCAGGGAAAATGTTGTAATTTTTTAAAATTTTACGTTCGTACTTCCACTAGCTGAGTAGAGGGTATCATATAAACGGGTAACTTAACTATAGCATTCTATCTTGTTTATATTCAGATCTTATCGAACTAATACTAAATACTTCTCAAGGGACAAGTCCAAGATTGAATTTTTAGTTACATAAAGTAACATTATGTTAAATATTAAAATATGAATAATTGAAAAACTTAAGTGTGCCTGTTAAAATTCAAATAGGTGTCAAAAGGTATTTAGGTTTTTAAAAGATTTACAAAAGAGAACTATATAGTAATCTTGCAAAAAAAGTATATTCTTTAAAGATATATTGTTTATACCCCATACTAAAGCTTAACTTAAATCAAAAACAAGACATTTTTTAATGAATAAATCATATTTAATAGTGCTTTCAAATATTATATATTTGTCATATTAAAAATCCCTTGCCAAGCTGATAAATCGCATTTCCTTTAGTACACAGATAGGAGGTGACCAATGTCTAGGCGATCGTACACCCGTTCATGGTGGTGCGGATCCAATCGTGGTAGAAGGCAGTGCGCGCATACACATCCTAGTGGAAATAATGGGCAATAAATAAATATATTACTCTCCGATATAGGTATATAATTGGAGTACTCACCGGATAGCCACGTCCGCATGGCACACCCCAATTGCCAATGCCCACCAAGCGCTGCTGCTCATCGATCAGCGGTCCACCAGCGTCCCCGTGGCAGGCTCCCTTGCCCGCGTCCATTTGGACGCACACATGACCTAGGTCCACATCATCCTGGTTCTGCAACTTCTCCCGGCACTCGTCCACCGGCAGATATGTGCCGGATGCCTCCTGCAGATAGCGACCATAGGTGCCCATGGCCTCTGTGCTGCCCCAACCAGCAAAGGTCAACTTGTCCCCCTCTTCCAATTCATCGATGTCCGCCAAGGTTATGTTCTTTGTCACGTCGTTGAACTCGATGCTGGACGACAAGTGCAGCAGGGCTATGTCGTTGTGGTACAGCGGCTTGTCGAAGTTGCAGTGCACATGGATCTGGTCCACATAGTAGTATGCAGCATATAGATCCCACCAATCCGAAGTTCCAGTCACAACCAGCAGGTTTGATTTCCTCAATCCCGCCACGCAGCTGGCCGCTGTGAGCACCCAGTTTTCGTCGAGTATGAGGCCTCCACACAGGTGATACGAGTATACATTTTGGATACTGGTTATCCAGGGCCAATCGCCCTCGGTTGCGGTGGAGCCCCCGGCCACACGACCTTGGGGCACAGCTTCGGTTGTGCGATGCCTCTCGATGTTGGCCAAACCCGGAAGCGGTTCTCCTCTCATCCTCATGGCTTCCGTAGGCTCCTGCAGAGCCAGCAGAGTCAAGCCCAGCAGCGCCGTAAAGTTCCACTTATTTCTCATGCTTGGTATATGCGCGGTACAATCGAAACTAAAATCCCCCAGGCGGGCCACCTTAAATTACACTTCATATGGCGGATCTTATCGGCCAGTTTGGTCGAATTTTGGATAATGGGAAGTTTATGGGTCTGGACATGGCGATAAGTGGCATATGCGGCAATGCGGCCGTGGTCATTGTGAGCTGACTGGCTAGTTCGACCGGTGCATTTATACAGTGCGGAGATTTACCGTGTCACACAAGTCCATGGGTTTATAGCGACCAGGTCCAATTGGACGTTCCGCCTTTACCGATTGGGTTTTATCCTTGCAGCCGTAAAGATACCTGGCTGTTTATGGCCATAAAGATTGCTGGCCAGTGGTCAGTTGGCCGCGAAAACCCAAGTGAGCCAACTCCCGAGGTGCGATAAAATAGGTTTATATGGAGAGCCTATAAAAACGCTCAGTTGGGTCATACAATTTTCCATTGCTGGTCATTAATTCGCGCTGTCCGACATTGTCCCTCGTCTCGGAAATATTCTTTAGGGGATGGCTGTCCGTTTCTCTCTGATTTGGCTGCTTCTGCTGGGCACTTCCATTGACGTCACGCACGGAAAGCGTTTGGATCGTAAACTTTTGGACAATCGAATTGTGGGTGGCCAGGAGGCGGAGGACGGGGTGGCTCCTTATCAGGTGTCCATCCAGACCACCTGGAAAACCCACATCTGCAGCGGAGTCATTCTCAACGAGCAGTGGATCCTCACCGCGGGTCATTGTGCACTGGACTTCAGCATCGAGGATCTGAGGATTATCGTCGGCACGAATGATCGCCTGGAGCCAGGACAGACTTTGTTTCCGGACGAGGCTCTAGTCCATTGTTTGTACGACATTCCCTACGTCTACAACAATGACATAGCGTTGATCCATGTCAACGAGTCGATTATATTCAACGATCGCACCCAGATCGTTGAGTTGAGCAGAGAGCAACCTCCGGCGGGCTCCACGGTCACTTTGACGGGATGGGGTGCTCCGGAAAGTAGCTTCCCCACAGTGCAATATCTGCAGACCATCAACCTGACCATCATCGCACACGAGGTGTGCAGGGAGAGATGGGACTTTCACGATGGCATCGACGTCGGCCATATTTGCACCTTTACGCGGGATGGTGAGGGAGCCTGCTCCGGAGACTCCGGAGGTCCACTGATGTGGGAGGGCAAACTGGTGGGCCTGGTCAACTGGGGAAGAGCCTGCGGCGTCGGTATGCCCGATATGTAAGACAAAGTTCATCTACCTCTTACAAGGTGGGAATTTATGAATTGCCAATCCTTTCAGGTATGCCAACACCGTTTACTATCAGGATTGGATCCGAAGGACTCGCTCAGGATGCAAGAATCGCGTTACCTGAAGGAGATAATAAGGGATAGAGATTAACTGAGTGACTATGATGAATGTTGGCATTAATATGTGAAATAAATGTATTGATTAGAACAACGCTGATAACACATACCCCTTACCCATGTGGTCATTGCCTACTTTTAGATGGCCAATCAACACTTTTATGGAACTGTTTGCTAGCATGTTACGGCATAAGGCAATGTCATGCTAGGGCTGAAAAATGATTTAGCCAGTGAAATGATTTAACCAGTACTATTTGAATAAATAATTACAATTATTATACACGAATTATATGTTTTTATTTCGTGCGCTACAATTAACTGTCTCTTGGGGTTTAAATAGCTTCACCCTGCAAATTAGGAATACTGTTTTTGTTAATTAGATTTTTTGGAAATTTTATACGATATTTATTCAAAAGAATATAAATAAAATCCCTATTCTTCCGATGAAAATGCAATTGAGCTTAATTATACAAATTATGTTGCTGTTCCAGAAGATCTAAAATAAAATTGATTACCATGAAAAATATATATAATTCAAATATTTCTAACTCTGAGTAGAAAAACTGAAATGGTTCGTTTGGAATCTTCTTAAATCAAATCATGTGATTCCTTGACAAGATAATTTATAAATCCCTTAGATATATGGTGTAGGTGGTAAGAGATGCAACCCTCGTTCTTATAAAGTCCAGTGGTAATATCCGCCAAGTGACCATTCTAGATATTATTCCTATCCAATAACGGCGCTGACATTGATTGCCCTGTCACAAAATGATAATCAGTGTGCGTCTATATCTTTTTACGATATCAGGCTTTATGGCATAGATACATGTGCGGAAACATTGATTCCGATTTACGATAAAACCCCAAGACTTACGATAAAACGTTCGAGTATAAAAGAAAAATCACAGCCCATATGCAGGTTTAATTGTCGCATTGAAAGTCAAGCACCCAGCATAATGGTTCGACTGGGTGTTGTGCAGATCCTTGTGATCCTCCTGGCCTGCAGTTGCTATAGCCCCATCATCGCCGTGCGATTGGCACAGCTTAGTGAGGAGCAGCTGGAGTGGATCTCGAAGGCGGAAGGAGTCAACTTCCAGAATCGCGTAATCAACGGCGAGGAGGCGCAGTTGGGCGAGGCCAAGTACCAGATATCGCTGCAGGGAATGTACGGTGGTCACATATGCGGCGGATGCATCATCGACGAACGCCATGTCCTGACGGCGGCCCACTGTGTATATGGCTATAACCCCTCCTACCTGCGAGTGGCCACGGGAACTGTGGAGTGGGCCAAGCCGGACGCCATGTATTTCGTGGAGGAGCACTGGATCCACTGCAACTACAACAGTCCCGCCTACCACAATGATATTGCCTTAATTCGGCTGAACGATACGATCAAGTTCAACGAGTACACTCAACCGGCTGAGCTGCCCACAGCTCCGCTGGCAAACGGGACGCAGTTGCTCCTCACGGGCTGGGGCTCAACGGAACTCTGGGGCGATACGCCCGATGTACTCCAAAAGGCTTATCTCACGCATGTGGTCTACTCGACTTGCCAGGAGATAATGAACGACGATCCGTCCAACGGTCCTTGCCATATCTGCACACTGACGGCTGGTGGACAGGGAGCCTGCCACGGCGACTCCGGCGGTCCGCTGACGCACAATGGAGTGCTCTACGGCCTGGTCAATTGGGGCTATCCCTGTGCACTCGGAGTGCCCGATAGTCACGCCAACGTCTACTATTATCTGGAATGGATCAGGAGCATGACCTCGGGACCATGCAGCAACTGTCACTGCTACGCCAGTAACTATCCCAACCTGTTATCCCAGGGCACAATAAGCTGAGCAAGTCATACGAATTTGAGTAGGTAAGAATGTACTGTGACAAACTGGTTGAAATAAAAGCTAGTGGCGGATTAACAATAAGGAAATTCAGCTAGTGTTCCTTTCCAGATAGTCAGCAATATGGATTTCTTTTTCCGAGCGTTTACCCATATTGTCTGTTCAATATTTACTCAATGTTTATTGCATTTATGCATCTATAATTGAAACTACTTTATTTCACTAACTAAAATTGCCCATAAATTTTAGAATTTGTTTTATAAAAGAAAACTTCGTTAGCGTAAACGTTTAAATTTGAAAAAAAATTAAAAAAAAACTGTTTGTCCGAACTTTTCTTGACAAAAACGCAAACCCATTTTAAAAGGCACTTTATTATATAGATTAAGTTTTCTTTATTTCCCTCCAAAACGTAACAGTTTTCCAAGCAATTGCCTATTAAATTTTGGAAAGTACATCAGTAGTAACATTTGTCGTTGCCGCTAATCTTGCTGCGAATCCAGTCAAGGTAGTAGTACACATTGGCCTGCACATCGGGCAGTCCGACCCCGCAGGGTCGTCCCCAATTGACCACACCCACCAAGTGGCCATTGCTCACCAGGGGGCCTCCGGAATCGCCGTGACAGGAGCCCTCGCCCTCGCGCGAAAAGGTGCAGATGTGACCCACGCCCATGCTGCTGGTTCGGTTGAAGGTCTCGTAGCACTCATTCAAGGGAACCAGGCCCAAGGTCAGCTTGTGCAGGTCCTCCAAGGAGCTCCCGTAGGCCACATCGGAGCCCCAGCCCGTGAGGACGATCTCGTCGCCGGATTGAACTGGTCTGATTGGCAAGGCGATCGGTTGGGTCAGCTCATTGAAGGTGATGTTCTGGGTAAGCTTCAACAGGGCGATGTCGTTATGCATGTAGGGCTGGTCGTACATACAGTGCATGTGAATCTCGGCGGTGTAGTAGACGGCTCCCGGCTCGGCCCATTTATTGGTGCCCGTGATCACATTGACCAGGGCGGGAACAAAGTTCTCCACGCAGTGTCCGGCTGTTATGATCCAGTTTTCGTTTAGGATGGCACCACCGCAATTGTGGGAACCCACTATGGGTTGCAGGGAAACCTGGTACGGAGCAAATCCGACCTCGGCTTCCTCGCCGCCCTTAATCCTGCCAGATGGACCTGCAGAAAAGGGTCCAACCAAGCGCTTTGATTCACAGGGACTCGGGGGCTTCACAACGAGGAGAAGCAAAAGGCTTAGACGGAGCAGCTTCATATCGAAGGTTTGACCAAGTACTGAACACTAAACGTCAACTTCTTCGCTATCAAAACTTTATTAAGTGGCCCATTCTTATCGAGGCTATTTTATCTTTGCCTTATAAATTAGCCTTTTTATGGGTTATGATAGTCGCAGTACCCGGAACCTTTAGGAGTGGTTAGAGCTGAAGCCAGTGCACTTTGAATTCCCACTCATGACATTGCGTATCCAATCACGATAGAAATAAACACTGGCGTGAACGTCCTGAAAATACACAAAATATTCTGAATGGGTTCTTGGACATCTAGATGTTTTTGAAGAGGCCACAATTTAGTTCATGATTCCTAGGAGGTGACTGGCACTAACACTAAGTGGTTTAGAGTTTTCTATCACTTACCGGAACTCCGGTCGCGCAGGGCCATCCCCAGTTGACCAGTCCCACCAGGTATCCATTGCTGACCAAAGGTCCACCAGAATCTCCGTGGCAGGCACCTTCTCCCAGCCGCGAAAAGGTGCAAATGTGACCCACATCGCAATCGTCATCGTTGCTCAGCAGAGCCTTGCACTCGCGATGGGGAACGTACTGAAGGTACAGAACCTGCAGGTCGATGGGACTGGCGCCCCAGAGGACCGTGGATCCCCATCCAGTGAGGATCACCTCATCACCCGGCTGCATGGGCACCAAGGGCAAGGGGATCGGCTGCGTGCGCTCGTCCCACGCAATCGGCTCAACTAGTTCCAACAGGGCAATGTCGTTGTGCATCTCCGGAGTATCGTAGTTACAATGGATATGGATGGCCTTTAGGAAGTACCTGCCTCCCGGTTGGTTATACTTATTGGTGCCCGTGACGACAACCAGCCATGGAATAAAGGCATTTACGACGCAGTGGGCGGCGGTCAGGACGAATGTCTCGTTGATTATAGCACCACCACAGGAGTGGGCGCCTGAGATTCCTTGCAAGGATATCTGATAGGGAGCGAAGCCATCCTCAGCCGCCTGACCTCCAACGATCCGTTGATCCTTGAAAAACCCTCCATCCGTGGAGTTTCCTTTGATTCGTATGGCTGTTATGGATAAGAGTCCCGAAAGTCCCAACAAAATAAGTAACGCCGCTGCCGACATCTTGTTTCTGGCCCTGGTCAGCTAATGAAGTTTCCAGTCTAACTGACTGCCTTCTTGACCATTTATCGGAATCAGATAAAAAATCAGTTTATGGCGCGATTGGTGGAACCTTTGGTCAGGCCATTTCGACTTACTATACTTTAAATAAAATAGCAGAGGGTAAAACCAGACTAGCTCAGTCCGCGATTGCATTTCAGCCATGGCGTTTGCACGGTTCCCTTTCTGTATTCTCCTTTTCGGTTCACTCTACGGCAATCTATTGGCAGGGGAGCACTTTATTGTGGGGGGCCAGAATGCAGCTGAAGGAGATGCCCCCTACCAGGTGTCGCTCCAAACCCTTTTGGGTAGTCACCTATGCGGGGGTGCCATCATATCGGACCGATGGATAATTACTGCTGGTCACTGCGTCAAAGGATATCCGGCCAGCAGACTTCAAGTGGCCTCTGGAACTATCCGCTATACGGCGCCAGGAGCTGTGTATTACCCAGACGCAATCTACCTGCACTGCAACTATGACACTCCCAAGTACCACAATGATATTGGCCTGCTTCACCTGAACCAGAGCATCAGCTTTAACGCCCTAACTCAGGCGGTTGGGCTGCCCACTTCCTCCTTTCCCAAAGGAGCTGCCGATCTGGTTTTCACCGGATGGGGATCTCAGTCGGCGGCGGGCACCTTGCCAACCCAGCTGCAGCGTGTCCAGCAGCAGCACCTCAGCTTTCAGGCCTGCGAGTCCCTGCTGTCCACCTACGAAGATCTGGAACTGGGTCCCTGCCATATCTGCGCATATCGCCAGGCAAATATTGGAGCATGCCACGGAGACTCAGGCGGTCCTTTAGTTTACCAGGGCACACTGGTGGGCATACTCAACTTCTTCGTACCCTGCGCTCGGGGAGTGCCGGATATATTTATGGATGTAATGTACTACCGCGACTGGATGCGGCAAACGATGAGTGGCAATGGCAAATGTGCACAGGTCAGCCAGCAGACAATAACTGGATAAACATATTTAAACTCATTAAAGAAGCTGAATTTCACAAACTATCAGAATTGTATCAAATCGCACCCAAAACGCACCTAAACCGCTCCCAAATCGCCACCAAGCCGCACACAAACGGTACGAGGAGGGGTGTCCTTTACGGAGCACGCTATGCGACACATCCTCTACTTTTAGAATTACGGCGGCTGCCACCGGCTACAGTTCACCTATATTTTGCAGAATATTGTGGTGAATTATTTTGATGTTCCTGGAGCCAATGATATTCTTGGCCCCCAGCCAGGAGGTCGTTCAGACAGACAGCCGGAATGTCTTACTGATTCAGCCACCCGTCGTTTTCTGATTTATTTCGGAAGAGGGGAAGTGTCGCACTGGTCACACGTGTCGTTCTGATCTAATTGGAAGCAGGTAGACCCAGACAGAAGTGGTCTTAGTCATGATTTGAGTTGTGAGAAAAATTTCGACAGAAATCGCTCACGGCGCATGGAAATTCTGAAAATATTTCTATCGGCACTCGCCGTTCAGATGGGGGAAAAACAACCAGGAAAGCGCTCAGTTGTGGGTTGTATCTTGGCATTTTGAAAAAGATTTTCAGTTGCTGTATTGACTTGGACGTGTTCGGTGCGGGTCTCGAATTTTCTTGGAATACGCGGCGTATTCGCAATCCGTGAGCTATATGTAGACGCGTGTCTTGCTCATATTTTTATATATACAGCAATATATAACAAGTGAAATTTCGCAACTTGTGCAGAGTCAAGGGAAAATTATGTTAAATCCAGTGAAAATGCCAAAGTATGTGAAATAAGGTTCCCAATTAAGGCAAACCAATTGTGATATGTATTTTACGTACCTACCAAGAGTGATGAATAATTGCGCTAAAAGTATACGGCCAACGAAACAGTTTAAAATAATTTATTACCAAAAATAAAATAGATTCTGAATATTTTGTGTTATGTGAATTTCGGTTTGAAATATTGCGTACAAGGCGTTGCCATTTCGTGATATATTCAGACGATGATAGGTCTCTTTGCTGGATCCCAAAAAAAGAGCCATTAAATGTTCAGTTGTGAGAGCGTAAAGTGCATTTATCTGTCGGGCACCAGATGTTAATAGAGCCTCTGATCTTTATTTAGCCCCAATCGCATGCTTCGCCGCACCTGGGGTATTTTCGGGGTATACCTAAGGGGACCCAGCCAATGTATTTCCCAAATGATTTATTTAAGTAGGCGTTAGGCGTACAAGTTGAAGAGATTTTAATAGAAGACGTACACCTTTTGAGCACCCTTTACAAGATTCTCGCAAGGTCCTTGGATTTGTCCATCACATGGCGGCCTAGCAGTTGACGGAGCAACAGGTGCAGATGTAGTAGTATCCTCCCAGTGGGGATACGAAGTGGTAGAGTCTCCGTAAGGCACCCAAGAAGATGAATATGGGTCCCAATAATATCCAGATGACGTAGTTGACTCTGAGCAAGAGCAGCCTGCCAAGACGCAAAAGAACGCAATGATCGTTAGGAACCTCATGTTAGTCGACTTCAACTCAAACTAATAAGTGATAGATACAATTTTATTAATTATATACTTCTTATCTTATTTATTTTCAATTGTTTATCGAAATAATACTTTAAAACAGTTGCGCAAATGCCCAATTTCTCATGAAAAGTCAATTTGGACTGACTAATATTTATTTTCATATTCTATTGCCAAATTAATCAGCAGCTGTTGTATTTAAAGTATTACCAATTTTAAAATATGGAACCACCTTTGTAAATTTGTATATTTCATTCGAAAGCCCCCTGTGTCATTGTTTATTATATTCCAATTTTCTAAATACCTAAGCAGCAGTGACGAAGAGAGAAAAGCAAAATAAAGCGTTGGCACGTGAAATTACTTGACGGCAACGGGGCGTATGCGCAACAAGAGATTTTAACAGCCCAAGCAGCTGTTAATATAATTCGAACGCCATGAATAATGATGGCCAATAAAAATAAAATTTGTTTAGAAGTACACACGCTTTGCTTTCACACGGAAATTGAATATGTTCATTTCGGAAATTGTTAGTACAGAGTTCTTGTGAATGAGTGCAATCTTGTATGTTGTTTCACATTTATTAGTATAATTAATTCCTTGAATACCCTACTGGTTTGTTAAAATTGATAAAAACTGCGATTAGAATCAGTTTTGCATAAGGTGGGACTATTTAAACTATTTTCTCTAATAATTATTTACTACTCAAAAGTTATTGTACGCTATCATGGATTTTTCTTAAATCTATTTATTCCCGAAACACAGTATATTCCCGAGTACTAAACTTGTTGGATATATTTAGCGTGCTCTTGCTGAGTTTTATCTACAAGCGAGCATAAACATCCAAGCCAAATAAAATCAAGGAATTTATGACAGCTGATTTGGCCGGAGCGAGTTAGTCATCTCGCAAGACTAAACAACATACGACTGTGCATATGCTTTCAATTTAAGAGTTTTATGGGTTCTACGATCCCCCGACTTGGGGGATACTTTATCAGCGCCTCGTGACTCAGCTGGCGGGGGAACACGGAATGCGGAATGTACTTGGGGCGACCGCCAGAGATGGCCAAAAGCCAATCATTTTCGCAGAGCCACTTTCAATTGTGGCCAGCAACCAGAAGATTGAAGCACAAGCATGAAACACAAGCGACGGCAACCAGTCCTATGAATAGAATAACAACAAAATCAGCTGCGCGTCGAACATCACATTTGCGATGAGTTGCAGGGGGTGGGTGGGGGCATCGGTAGTTGGGGACTGGGGGGCCATGTAGTAGCGTCGCCAAAAACCTGCCAAACAGAGTCAAGAGTGCAGTCAACGTCGACGGCGACGTCGACTTCGACGTCGAGTCAACGTCACTCGCAATACCAAAAACACAACACAAAACATGAAGCGAGATAAATATTGAACAAATTATGTATTGAAGACCTTTTACAGCCCGGGTTGCACTTTTAGAATCTTGTGAGAAGCTTTTGTATTATTATTTCCTACCGATTTGTATGAGGATCTGTAAACTTAACAATACACATTACAAATACATTTATCTTACATTTAAATTTAACTTTCCTTTTAAATTCAACTATGATATATAATAATATTATATTATAATTTAATTTGTCATACAACAGATAATAATATTATATTATCATTTAATTTATAATACAACAGAGTAATTTGATTACAAACATTTGTAATCTATAAACCAGAATGAGTGTGTGGAATGTTTTTTTTTGTGATTATAACGCAAAACAGTTTCCTAATATTTCTAAAGGAGTTATTTAAGATGATCCCCGGCTGTGTGATTTATCTGAGCAAATAATAATAAAGAAATTGAGAAATAAGCGGCGAGCATTTGGCTGCATAAAAACTTTGAGCAAGGAGGCGCACACAACTCAGTCGAGTTGAGGAATTGTCGCGGCCAGTACGAGTACGAGTAGCAAAGAACCCGAAAGCAACGCGCGCATCTCGTGCGCACTTTTCAAAACCAAAAGAAAGAAATTCTGAAATTTGTTTACGAAAAAAAGAAGGGATTCCCAGTCGGTTTGTGTTGTGTTTTTGAGAGAAACGTGCTCGCCACGCCAGGAATTGTGTAATTAGCGGGCAATCAAGTGATCAGTATTAAGCACCCACTAAAGTATTACAACTTGAGATCATTCAATCGGCGATTCCTATCAACAAAACCATCGATATGGCGTCCAGAAAAGTGAGTTTTTTATGGTGCGGCTAGGGTGGCCCTTATCTGACCAGCAATCGTTGCATTTCACCCACACGATTTTCCACGATATTATTCACGATGTATTCACGACGAAAATGGAAATGGAGGACATGTGGTTCTCATTACCTTTTCATAAAAACTAAATATTTGTCAATTTATTTTTAGTCAAACAGACGGGCCAAATTTGCTCACTTGCGCCTTCGCTGTGTAAATGTTGGGTGTAATTTTAGTTTCGAATAAATTCAAATTAATTAAAATGGAAGTGCAAATTTATTTAGCATTTCATTGGCGGCGTTCTGCGACGCTGATTCATGCGATTCCCCAGCGATGCAAGTGGCGCCTCACGTATTCGTCGTCACTTGGCCGCCGCTTTTGGCCCGATTTGAAAAGTTTATTGCCATATAAGGGGATCCTCAGCTAGGCGCACTTGTTCTATATGGCCAGCAGTCCGAAATCCCACTCCCTTGTGGAATGTAATGAAGGTCTGCACTCCAAAAACTCCGAATGCTATGCCTAACGAGCCTTGTAAAAGTTTATTTGGGATTTTATATACTACACCAAAACACGAAATATTAGAAGCCAAATTATTTATAAAAGAAATAATTCACATGCTTCAGTTGTTGCAGATAATACAGTTGTACTTGCAGAACCCCAATTATTGTTGTCCGTTGTGGTTGAGGCAATTGCAACAACTGTAATAGTGCACAAAAGAAGGAGGATGGCAAATAACTTCAAATCGGAACTGATATTTCGGGTACCAAATTTTGGCCTTTAGTACTTATAAGACGTTAAGTAAATTGTTAACACAAGTGCTCAGATTTCTGTTTCTTATCAAGTGATAGAATTAAGACAGTTGAGTAAATACTCCAATTTGCCTTTCTAATAATACATTTACACGCGATAAAGGTTTGTCCTTCTGTCAGTATGAACGCTGTGATCTCGGAAACTTTAAAGAAAACAGTTAAGATTAAATATGCAAGATCTAGAGAAGTAGACGCTGATCGAATTTAAAACAATGCCATGCCCACTCTAACGGCATAAACTGTCAAGTGCTGAGTAACGGGTATCTGATAGTCGAGGAAATCAACTATATCAACTTCTTGTTATACTTATAGTTATAGTTTTTTGGTAGGCTGTTCCCTGATCGCCTACCGGTTGATAAGCCACTATTTGAAGGCTGTGCATACCATAAAACAGGGGTAGTTGATGGAGCTAGAACTTTTTATACTTTATTACTTCAGAACAATTAGCTTGGTAACAATTCATTTAGTAGAAGAAGTACAGTTTCTTGCCGCAAAGTCCACCAGGACCTCCCACGCAGGGCGGCAGTTGGGGAGGGACCTGTCCACAGGGTCCTTGGGGTCCTTGGGGTCCGCTTCCACATGGAGGTTGCGCCGGGGGAGCTAGGGTAGTGGCAGAGGCAACTGTGGTAGTGGAACCCTCAGTGGTAGATGTCTCAATTTCGTAATCATATTCTGTAGTGGTTGAGGTCGCCACGGCAAATCCTACGATAACGCACAAGAGGAAAAGAACAGCGAACGACTTCATTTTGGTAACTCTGTATCTCTGTATCTGCAGTGATAATCTGGTGGCAAGATTTCGCGATTTTATACTTTTCATTTTTGGCAAGTCAAATATTATCACAAATGCGAAAACGTTATTTTCGTAAGCAAGAAAAAAACATTTGGGTAAATAATAGAGCAAACGTAGAATTTTTTTAAGCTCTGATTGTCTAGATATATAGTATTTAATAGTTTTATTTTTACCGTGTAGTGTGGTTGAGAAATTGAGTGCCTTATAAGGAAGGCACTAGATAGTTCCCTTGGGGAATTTCGCGAAGGACTACACGGTCCCAAAAAACGGCATTACCCAGTCCACGGGCATCGATCTGCCATCGATCATACACACATATGTATGTAGCTACCCGCTTTGACTTTGACTCATTTGGCTAAAATTAACGATTTCTAACCATATCGAGAAGGTCGCTGGTTGTCAGCCCCATTTGCTTGGCTCATTCACTTGTCTGGCCGACGCCGTGCATTTGTTTCTGCCTTTCGGTTTTGCATTTGCATTTGATCAGGCGGAAAAAGGGGGAGTGGAATCAAAAGGCACTGCCAAAAGCAATCCTCAAATATGCCAAATATTTACCACAATTATTTGCTCTTTCCTGGTTATGGGTGTGTGTGTGGGTGTGCAAGGGGATTATGATTCACTTCATTCGCCGACTACTCGTTTCGGGTTTCCGTTCTGCAGAGTGCGGTTTGAAGATTCCAGGGCTTGGTCTTCTAACTTTATTCATATTTATTTAAATATATTTCTTGATAATGCTGCCAACTAAAATGATACATTTTTTTGCATTCCCAAAAGCTTATGTGCCGCAGAACAAATGTAATGAATTGTGTCATCCGATGACAGGTTTATTAGTCACTGATCCACTGGTGAATAATATTTTCACTCCAAACATATCTTACTTAAGTTGTTTTGATGTCTGATTTCTAGTAGGTGTTTTTAAAATTTTAGATGAATACCCCATTAGTTATATTTGTAATCTTATTGAAAAACATTGCAATTAGTCATTTGCCAAAAGCGTTAGTTAACAAATGATATTACGATTTTTACGACTTACAGAGGAAATCAAACCTTAACTTTAAAATATAGAAAGTAAAGTCAAATATTAACGTCATCTGCATTTAATTGCCGTAAAAACGAGTTATAACCATTCGAAGAAATAACGTTTATTCGCAACAGTCTTATTTTTAGTGCATACTTTGGGGCTTATCGAAGTACTTAAAAATTAAAAAATATATTTTAAATTTACGCTCTCACGCTGAAGCTGAACTTGAATCTGTTGATAATTTTCTTTAATAAACCGAATCTGTTGATAATTTTGTTTTACAAACTGGTTTTGTGCTGGCTAAGAGAATACAAATTTTAAGAGAAGACGAAAATTCTCTTCGTTTCATGTTATTGCCGCTCTCCCTCTCTTTATTCAGCAACAGCAAATCAGCTGATATGGCGGATCCGAATGCCGGTGATCGGCGACAAACTTCAACGTTTAAAAATAAGAATTTATTTAACGGTGGTACGCGCTCGAGTAACAACGCTGTCGGTCCCGGATCGGCAAATTTAACGCACGGCGGTGAATTGGTGCAAAACGCGAATTATACAAACGGTCAAACGACGCAGGCGACCATATTCCTCAGCAACAATAAAAACAACAACAACTACGACAGCAATAGCAATAGCAATTCGGGCAACCACTACTACAACAACAGTCACGGCAGAAAGAACGCGCCAAACTCGCAGCAAAATCAGCAGAACGCGTGTGTTTATACGACCAACAATAGCAACAATAACAATTTGGAGCACAGTTTCAGCAACTTACATTTCTACGCCCAACAGCCAGCCACACACTACGACGTTTGCCATCAACAGGTGTGTGTGTGTGTGTGTGTGTGCGTGTGTGTCGAATGCGACAGTGTGCGTGAACCACAGGCTAACTTCCCTATGACGAAGTGTCAAGAAACTGCCGGTCCTTCGGAAATTTAGTGTCGCGAACAAGATCAGAAATACTTATTCCCTGAATCAAAGCCAACATTTTCTGGGCTTCTTTTGCGTTTTAAAAGAATTAAAAGGATCTACAGGAAACACATTTTTTAGAAAGTTGAAGGCTTCAAATTATTAGAAATATCGAAGAATAAGATTAGAAGTTATAAAAGCAGAACTGCACTTCTCAAATTTAATGAGAATAGAGTGAAACATTTTAGTCTTCAACCAACTATTAGCATATTTAAAAATTAGAGATATAGATATGTATGTAATTTATCTAAGCACGTTTTCACTGTAGTTGCCGAGTGCTGCAGTTCACACTGCGTTTTGTCGCGGCATTTCGCAATTAATGAAAATGTTAATGAACTTCACACGCTGCGCACTCGAGCACTTCACTCCAATTTCTTCTTCTAGCGTATTCCCTGTTGGCCTGGCCCAGACAGTCGACCGAGGGGGGGCCGCGGGGCTCTATTTCTCTATTTCTGTTGGTTTTTCGGCGCTTTCCTCGGTTGTGTGTGGCACGCGAACTCCGCTTTGCGCCCTTGTCCGTCGCCTTGCGATCACTCCGCTTTGTGCTCGTTCTTCGCGGCGTTTCTGTCTGTATACCCTTTTCGGGAACTTTTCGGGCAAGTTGGTAAACAATGAATTAGGCGGAGTTACCTGGGAACTTGTTTCGCCAGCTAAGAGATAAGGGCAACCCGCAAGTTTGACAGAAACAGAAATGCGGAGTTCTTCAATGCTAACCACTCAGATATTCATTACAATTTATCTCCTTTATTTCATCTATTCCATATCTATCAAATACAAAATACATTAAATTTCAATCTGCAGATACAGTAAAAGACACCAGATTCGTAGCCCATAAAACGATGATTCAGTCTCGAAATAAAAACAAATTCCTAAGAAACCCCAACATGCTAAAGGCCATAGAACAGTTTGAGTATCGTTTAGAGTTCATATTATATTTACCCCGAGAAGCGTATTCAAAAGTCGCCTGCAATCAAGAGTTCGCTCGTTCTTGATAGCCCATTGGTTGGGCGACATGTGTGGAAAGTGGACAGTCCACTCCAGTGAAGTTGAAGTTCTGTTGGGCGCCCCAACCGCAACTGGAACAAGTCTTGGCCTACGCCACACCTAGTGGGATCCCATTAGATCCGATCCGATCCGATCGAAAGCCATTCGAATCAATTTGCTTCTTGGCACCAGGAGTAGTGGAGTTGACGGTTTTTATGCCAAAGATCGCTTTGGCATAGTTGCTAAGTGATTTTCGAAGTAACGACGTCCCACACGCAGTCACAGTCACCAAGCCACCCATTTACCGGCACACCCTAGTAACCAACCGTAGTAAACCCGGCTAACTTGATCTTTGCGTAATCGCTAACCCACAGACGAACGACTACTACCAGCCAGCCAGACAGGAGGGCCAGCAGCAGGCGGACCAGTACGAGGAGAACTTCGACGAGGACATGGAGGCCGAACGCGATCTCGCCGAGGATGCGCAGTGGAAGAAGATCCAACAGAACACCTTCACCCGGTGGGCCAACGAGCACCTGAAGACCATTGATCGCTCGATCAACAACCTGGAGACGGACCTGTCCGACGGCCTCCGACTGATCGCCCTGATCGAGGTGCTGTCCCAGAAGCGAATGCCCAAATACAACAAACGCCCAACATTCCGCAGCCAGAAACTGGAAAACGTGTCGGTGGCCCTGAAATTCCTGCAGGATGAGGGTATCAAAATCGTTAACATTGGTAAGTGAGACCTGTGTATGTATTTGAAATTCGCAGAATTCTTGGATTAAGCTCGGGTTGGGTCCCACGTATATATGTATGTACATATCTCTAATAGTTTTAGCAACCGCACAATTGCGGTCGTGAATCAACTTTATGAATTAATTAGAAGCCCTCGCATCGTTGGCCATCGAAAATGATTCCATTGAAAATTGCATAATTTGCTCTTTCAATGGGGAGATAAGTCAACTGAAGATGCGCCGTCAACGCCTCAAGAGTCTTGGGTTAACACTAGATCCCCTGTCCGCTAAATCCCTCACGACCCCATGTGAATCTGTTGTATTATTTATATGAAATTTCTGCCTTTAACGACTCGCTTCCAGACTACAAAACAAAATGATGTCATTGCCGCGCTTATTCAAAGCGCCAGCTTCAATGCGAGTTTTACTTTCATTTGTATTTATATGCATAATTCAAGATTGTGCTCACCAATTTGCAGTACCTGCACAGTACGCAATCTACTGAGTTGAGTACCTCTTAAGATGGGTATGTTCGGCTTGTTGAGTAATTGAAACAAACTTTTTCTTGACTTTTCACAGAATAAGTTATTGGAATTTAAATCAATTCTGTATTATCAAGAATCAAACGGATCTGGATGTATCTCGATATTATACATTAGAGCTACACCAGGTTTTGATATGACTTAACTTCATAAAGATATCGACTTTAAAGTCGATATATGTATTGTATACATTCAGACTAGAGAGCACCAGCGAAGCGTGGACAATTCGGAAGGTTAATTTCATTAGAGCACTATCGCTTTCAAAGACCGATCCCATTGCCAAATCACGAGCGTATCAGAACCCGATATCATTGTTCACCTAACTGCATCATGCTAATTAGTTCGATTTCAAAACTATACAGATGGAGGAGCATGTGATCCGGGATTTTATGACTCACTCTTGCGGCCCCAACTCAAGCATCGATCGCTCATTGAGGCATTCAGTAGAAGTATGATTATACCGGGTAGGAGTATTACATTTCATTCACAATGTAATCAGCTACCCTCAGCCGACCCCGTGGCGTAAGTGATAAGACCAACAATCTCGGAGCGTTTGATATAGTTAAATCACACAGTGAGGACTTACTGCCCCATATAAAACAGATAAACAACTTCAGTGTCTCAACGTTCCAGAAAAAAACGCAGTTTGTCAATAATTGACAGCTAGGTAAATAATGTTTACAGATATGTTTACAGACACTTTTTATCGACTCAAAGGGGAGCTGCCTTAAAAATACAGATACCAAAAATGAAAGCCAAATAAACGTGCTTGTTAACTGTGAGCAAAGCAAATGCAATATCGAGACATTTTTAAGCGAATTTCAGTTCACGTACTTTTATTGGCAGTGCAATCGCCTGGTTCGGCGGTATTTTTATAGCTATCAGCACTTTCGTTTTCTTGCGATAAAAATATCATCCATTCTGGACTTGGGTTAGCGATAAGGCGCTTTCGTATCTATCCCCAAAATTTGTAGCGCTAGCAACTCAAATTTCGCGATTTAATTTCGAGTTGGCCAAAACCTAATTGCAAGGAGAGGTGATTCATTTATTTACTCGGCTCAACTGTTTAATCAGCTTAGTCATTAACTAAATATGGCCTAAATGGCATTATTCACTAGAATGCAAACATTAATTGCCCGTTTATTTTGGCAAACATTACCAAAACAGATAACGCAGCCAATTTCGGCTATTATCGTTGCACAAATGCGAAACTTATAAGAAAACATAGTAAATTAATTTGAAGAGCCCCACCTCTTCCTGCTGTCCAATTATGTGGTTTTAATCGATTTAAATTGGGTACAGTGAAAGCTTCCGTGTGAAATTTCTGTTCTCGGCGTTTGCAAGCATTTCGGGTTTAACATTTTTGGGTTCCCACTGTATCGCACAGATCATTTCTGTTCGGTTATTTTCTTCCAAGCTGCCTTTTCCTCTTTTGTGCTGTCAATTGAATTAGCGCGAAATTTTGTGGAGTTATGTGTGCGTCGACTTTTGTGCCAAAAACCACGCAGCTGCGGGCTCAAGAGCTTGTCTTTCAGTCCAGAGCCCCGGCTCCAAGTGGGAATGTAGATTTCCATGGAGCGCCGCTGTTCGTATCTACAAATGTTTGCGCTAAAAAATCCACAAAAACAATAATAAAGCCTCTCGGGCGGTCGCAATAAACTGCAAAAAGCAAAAATAAAAAGCAGCGAAATAACAAATAAAAATAACAACATTAAAAGTACAAAACAGAGGGAAGAACAAACCTAATACGTGCCGGATAGAGTAGAGATAAAGTCGCTCAGTTGACTCTCCATGACATCATCTGGTTTTGGGTATCGGGCTTACTTTGGCTTTTGGCTGAAGTTTTTCGGAGCCTTAAAACTTCTGTCTTCAGCAGCAGCAGCAAGCTAAAGGTTCCTATAAACTCAGGCTCAATTTGTCACAGCCAATTGATTGTTATTGATGACGCCATCATCGCCCGAACATCATTAAAATCATCTATGGAGGGCGTCGAAGATTTTCCAGGCGATGAGTCAAGCACATAAATGCATATTTCACTTAATGGAGGCCCCTCGATCATCCATTTGACCTAAATTTACTTCTGTTGTGTGCTTGTTAATAATTTGTTCATATTTTTGTGATTTCACCCATGATGTGTTGATTACCACGGAGGCATCTACACAATTGAAATGCTCAACAATTTTCAAGTTACATGTCTAAAAAACTCCCCAAAACACATTCCTGATAAACTGTTCATGAACGTTGCCTTCGTTTCATTTTTTGAATAGATTGCGATGGTCAGCATTAGTCAAACCCAAAAAGAATTTAAATGGATTTTTATCACTATTTTGCTTTACATAATGTAATCTTGCATTTTTGGCAAATTAGTCAGGCACTTTGTTTTGGTTCGTGCTAACAGCTTCCGTTTCCTAAGTCAAAAAGCTTAAGCTGGTGATTCAGCTCATAGTAAGGAAATATGCAAGGTGCAGAGTGTCAGCTAAATTTCCGTTGAATTTCTGCTGAATCGCCCGCGAAATGACACGACCAAACCGCGAAATGACACGACCAAACATCAATACTTGCCCCGATCACCCGGCACGTACTCACGGGTGTTTCTATAAATCATTTGCAATGTCTTAAAATGCCTCAAAATGACGCCATCGACTCGGACACGTCACCGTTGAGCCGAAGCTAACCCTCTGATCTACGGACTGGAAATAGCAATGATGTCCACTCCTCGTCACAACCCAGAGGCAATTGAGATAAGATTAAGGTGTTATGAACATCGTTACTTACTCGACGGAATGTTTGGATTCCCTGAACGGACCGTCAGTCATTTATTTAGATTAGCAAAAGCTGGTCGGTAGAGAGTTGGTGAGACCCGGCTCAATTACCCACAAACAAGTGAAAATTGAGGGAAACATTTGGCGCTTTCGAAGCCACCCGAATGTGGGACAACCCACATCAAAAGTGCGCCCAAAATGGAGCTCTGAGCCGCTTAAAAACTCCGAGCCAGACAGGCTCCCACTTTCCAAGCGATGTCAACGATTCTTTGCGGCTTAGCCCTGCCCTGGCTCTAATTTAATTAGCCGAGCAACAGTTAGGCGTCTGGATGATTAGCCTCAGACCAAACGGAAACTGGTTTTTCCGTTTCGTTCCGTGCCGTTCGGAAAATCTTTCCAGACGCTCCATTGTAGCGCGGCTGCTTTTCCGACTCCAACTCGGGTCTCTGGTATGCGCGTGCCGCTCAGAGAACGTGTCTGGTGACCCAAGCCGGTTACCCGGGAATGGTGGCCTCGGAGTCGAAATCGGAATCGGAGCCGCAGCCTCAGCATTCTTGTTATCTGAATGTTAAATACTTCTCTGCCGTTGCACTTAACATCATAATAACTCTGTGGCCGCATCGAGGCGAGAATCGTTGCACATAAATCATGTCAAGTCATCATTCGACATGGCCAAACGATTGGCGGCTTCTGTAGCAGCAGGTCTGGGTTCCAGATTCTGCCTCTGGTTTTGGGTGGACATATCCGATTGCTGTGGTCAATGACAGCGAAATTATGATGGATTGTAAACGGGAGATCGCAGAAATTTCCACTCTTTACTTCTACAATTAAATGAAAATCTTCTGTTCGGCTTGTTAAATGGGAAGGGGAGAAGATCTACAGCAACACCGTATACACTATCAATAGATAATGTTATCTTAGGGCTATCTTTGTTGTTTAGAGGCTAATTATCCAGATTCCTTACTCAAGGTTAGTATTTTATTTTGCGAAATAACAGGCTCAAATAAAAACAAGAGAGAACGCTATAGTCGAGTTCCCCGACTATCTGATACCCGTTACTCAGCTAGTGGAAGTGCGAAGGAGAGTCTTCAGCACTGCCAGTTTTTTATTAGACTAATACAAAAATGAAAAAATATCAAAACATTTTTTAAAAGTGTGGGCGTGGCAGCTTTGGGCGGTTTGTGGGCGATAGAGTGGGCGTGGCAACATGAATCGACAAACTTGCGCTCCGTCTATGTCTCTGGAGTCTGTATGCTTAGTCTCAACTTTCTACCTTTTGTAGTTCCTGAGATCTCGACGTTCATACGGACGGACAGACAGACGGACAGACAGACGGACAGACAGACGGACAGACGGACGGACAGACGGACATGGCCAGATCGACTCGGCTATTGATCCTGATCAAGAATATATATACTTTATATGGTCGGAAACGCTTCCTTCTGCCTGTTACATACTTTTCAACGAATCTAGTATACCCTTTTACTCTACGAGTAACGGGTATAATTAAGATTGACTAACAAATGAAAAGGCTAATTTTAACCAGAAATTTATAAACAAAGGATAATAACTTCATCTATAATGTTTTGCGACCAATTCTGTTGTCAGATAAGATTAAATTGGAGTCAGTGAACATATTATATTGGATTATTATTGGAGTCGAATATGACTACGTTTGATAATATTTAGTGACACTTGAAGAGTAACACCTTAAGACGGAAGTTTAAATCGAATTGTTTTATTCTGAAAGTTTCAACCAATTCAAAATATTTCTTCTCAGATAAACAAATATTACAACAACATAATCAAATGTCTGGCTTCCTGACTGGTTACCCAATTTAAAACTCATAAGAACATTTCTTGAGTAGGTTTTCTTTCTATATTTAAAAAAAAAATTATTTTGTATTGTCTACTATATCTCAGATACCTCTTCCAAAATAACCCCTAAAGCGTAAAGTGTTTTAAAATTATTGTTACTGCAACTCAGAATCTCAGTTAGAAAATGCAAAATTAGTTTCCTTTAATGGAATGCCTGCTTCATGTAAGCCTTAACCATATTAGTTAGATTATGCACCCATTCAGAATCCCAAGAGCTATTTTCTTTTTCTAAGATGGATTACATTTCCCCTTTCGAGTGAATTCTCTTCGTAGAATTTCTTTTCTCGTTCTCCGCGGTCTTCACACTTATGCATATGTATGGATATGAAATTCCCTCGGCTGGAGTTTGCCTGGTTAATATGCATTGCATATTCCTATCACAGTTATGGCATCTCGTTCTCCTCTCCAGGCATTAGCATATTTCTTTATAATTTACACCACATTTTCTTGTTCGCGCTGCCGTGCCAAAAACAAACTTTTGGCTCTTGAAGTTGACAAGCAACCAGTTTGAGCTCCACAAAGACATCCAGTTGAAGTGGAGTTTTGGCCAAGACAGTTACCGAGGCTCGCCAAACGGCACGCCGACTGCTGCCTAATTAGCCAAATCATTTCTGGCCATTTAGTTTTTCCATGCCGTTTTAATTGCGGCTTTCTTTCGCCTCGCAAATGGAGTTGTTGCGCCAGTGTCTTCGATGTATTTTTCATAAATATGTCATCGGGCTGGGCTTACAGATTGGCAGCTAATTCATTTGTCAAGGCATCACTCGACCGTAAAAGTATTTTAAACGGCCAAACGCAGAGATGGCCCGGCAATTTGATGGCTTTTTGGAGAGGCCGAGCAGCCGAGCAGCCGAGCGGCCAACAAAGCAAAGTCATTTGACCATTTTGCTTGCCAACCCATCCAGCCGGTTTCCCTGTCCACTGGCCTCAAGTGGCCGGCTACTCAAGTAAACAAAGCCAAATTGCAAATTTTTAGCAAAAAGTGGTTATTGCTGTTGCGGGTGTTGGGCAGTAAGCGGTAAGCGAGCTGGCTCTATCAGCAATCGTTTAACGGCTCGTTGGGCAGGCCAAAAAGCGCCAAACGATCCCGGAGTCAAGAAAGCCCCAGCGGGTAAAAACAAAGAAATGTAGAACATCTAGTACGTCAGTCAACGACGCAGTTGTCCGTCGTCACTCGGCGTATTCGGTTACCACTGCCGGCCACCGAGTTTTCCCTGTGGCAACTTTCCCCACGATGGAGGAGGAATTCCATTCGCGTCATGGTTCAGTGCGTGCCAAATGCATTTGCCGAGGGCCCAGGTGTTGACTAATCGGTGATAGGTAATCAGAACGATCCCCACGCCTTTCACCTTGCGGTGTTAAGCTATTAAAAGATCCCATTATCGAAGGTTCAATAAACTCCGACTATCTCTGAATGTTTTGCATTTCAAAAGAAGAGCCGTTCGAAGCGCAGGCTTTGTTGGCCAAGTTTAAGGTCGACGCGACGGCGATGTTTAAGAAAACCGGCAAGACCAGTTGATTGCGTGTATAATCAGCCCTGAACTTGACCAGGAGGCAAAGTAGTTGTAACAGTTAGCGGACATCTCTGACCATAATTGGCAACTTGTCGAATGGCAACAGGTTTGCAGCAGCCCCATCTAAGTGTTGCCAGTGACAGATGAGGCATGCAGTCGTTGCAGTCGCTTTAGTCGTTGCAGTGGCTGCCACAAGTTGTCGGGACAATTAATAGATACATTAGGTACATGCGACTGGTACCGGTGCCCGTTCTGGATTTTATGCCCGACACACAAAGTAATCCAATCTCTGTTCTTGCCCCGCTCCTCAGACTCGTCGGACATTGTGGACTGTAAGCTGAAACTGATACTCGGTCTGATATGGACACTGATTCTGCACTACTCGATATCGATGCCGATGTGGGATGGCGAGGACGACAAGCAGCTCAACGGCTCGGGCCACACTCCCAAGCAGCGGTAAGTGACGCCTACCCACCTGGTTTATTGCCCAGTACTAAATCACTCTTCCGATGGCAGCCTGCTGAACTGGATACACGCCAAGATACCCGACTTGCCCATCAACAACTTCACCAACGACTGGACCACGGGCAAGGCGGTGGGCGCCCTCGTTGACGCCTGTGCTCCGGGTCTCTGTCCCGACTGGGAGCTGTGGGATCCCAAGGATGCCGTGCAGAACGCCTCCGAGGCCATGGGCCTTGCCGATGACTGGCTCAACGTGCGCCAGCTGATCAAGCCCGAGGAGCTGGTCAACCCCAACGTGGACGAGCAGTCTATGATGACCTATCTGTCTCAGTACCCGAACTCCAAGCTCAAGACTGGAGCTCCCTTGAGGCCCAAGACGAATCCAAACAGGTGAGTGCGCGTGCTCTTTAAATCGGTACTTTTCTAACTTGAACTATTTGCTCTGACATATCTCAAACTAAACGTTGGACATTATTTACTCGAAAGAATTTATTTCAGAGTTGTTTCAAGCTTTACTAAAGATTTGAAAGTTGTTCTGTGTATCCAAAATATGTCACGTTACAGTTCGAGCTAGAAAAGTTTAACTTCCCTGTTTGATCTATAAGTCCAGACTTATACTTATTCCGAACTCTATTCCAAATTCAAGTTGTATTCTATCTCCGTCTGTTCTTAAGGCTAATGCATTTACCTGGATCTGTTCTCGACTCTATCTATCTTTCTTCTTTCTCTGTATCTTTTTATATCTTTTTTCTCCGTGTATTATTGAGCAACATTTTTAATGTATGGATATTGTTCTTGTTTTCCCTATCCGCACCGTATACATAATATGTATATAAACTACCTACCCATATATATTTATTAAACGCCTCAAAATGCAAAACTCAGCATTCCGCCGCCGCGGTAAGTTTCTTCGGCATGTCTCCTCTCGTTCTGTTCTTTTCTTTTCTTTTCCGTTCTGATATGTTTTGCCACTTCTTTTTGGCCAACGTTGTTATCCGCTTGATTGTCGGTTTTTAATTTATTGACTTCTTGTGGTATTTGTGATTTAAATGTTCCACCAGTTTCGGTTACTTTTGTTCTGTTGCTCTCCGCTTCTCGCGCTAGCCCAGAGCGATCCGTATCTAATGGATACTTCAACGCCGCTGCTTTCCTGTTTGTATTTTTCCTGTTCTGGCTGCCGGCTTTTTTGCTCTCTACAATTAGCGCTCACTAAACGCATTCATCTTGGCCGACGCTGATTTAATTTATTGCTTTGTTAAACTACTTTGGTTTTTGATTACAAGCCGGGGTAGTTCGATTTGAAATACTAGCATTTTTCCAAACTTGTTTTTGCATAATTACAGTTTTGCGTTCTGTAAATAGTTTTGGATATCTGTAAATAATCAATTTATTTATATATTTGTGTATTAAAATAGAAATAATTAAATAAATATAGTAAAATATATTAATTTAATTTAAATATAGTAATTTAAAAACTATATGGCTTCAAAAACATTATCTAAATTGTTTGTAACAACATCCAAAAAGTAGACTTCAAAAAAGCAATTTCTAAATTAGTTCTGTAACATACCGCTTATAGAACGCAGTGGCGCCACTTAAAAGAATGTTTTCAAAATAAATTCAACTGTGTTTGCTAGTGTTGTTCCTAAACAAGATTATTTGCGCATAATTATTATTCTGCAAATTTTTTAATTATTCTGCAAAAGCCTTTAAACGCTATTCCATGGTCCAGTGTATCATAATTGGCTATGTAGAGCTCTTCACGCAATCTGTAAATATATAGTGACCAAACTTTTTCTCATTCCACAGAGTGCGTGCCTATGGTCCTGGTATTGAGCCTATTGGTCCTGTGGTGGGAGCCCCGGCCAACTTCACCGTCGAAACCTTCTCTGCTGGCAAAGGTGAGCTTTCACATTCGCCATTTATCAACCCCTTTCTAACAATACTTTTAATGCGCAGGTTCCGTGGATGTTGACATCCAAGGACCCAATGGCGAGATCGAGAAGGCTGACGTGCGCTTTAACAATGACAAGAACCTCACGTACACAGTTTCGTACATACCCAAAGCCGAGGGTTCGCACAAGGTGGCCGTTAAGTTCTCCGGTCGCGACATCCCCAAGTCGCCGTTCCCCGTTAAGGTGGAAGGTCATGCTGGAGACGCCTCTAAGGTGAAGGTTACGGGGCCCGGAATACAGCCCAACGGTGTCACCATCAAGAAGCCAACCTTCTTCGACATTCTGGCCAAGGATGCGGGTCGCGGAGTGCCCGAAGTGATTATCATCGATCCGGCTAACCACAAGACCTCTGTGGCCGCCAAAGTGCGCCAACTGGAAAACGATACTTGGCGATGCGAGTACGTGACCGCTCTGCAGGGATTGCATTCGGTGAATGTCTTCTATGCTGGAACACCGATCCCCAACAGTCCCTTCCCGGTGAAGGTAGCTCCACTGTCCGATGCGCGTAAAGTTCGCGCTTCCGGTCGTGGTCTCCAGGCAACTGGCGTTCGCGTCGGTGACGATGCCGACTTCAAGATCTATACCGAGGGAGCCGGCGAGGGTGAGCCAGAGGTGCGCGTTATTGGTCCTGGAGGCATGAACCAGAACGTCATGCAGTCGAAGGTGGATGGCAATACCTACGAGTGCCACTACTATCCCACCAAGGAGGGCCGCTACGTCATCATGGTGACCTTTGCTGGCCAAGAAGTTGCCAAGTCGCCGTTTGAGGTGAAAGTAGGTCCCAAGAAGGAGTCCTCGATTGTGGCCTACGGGCCCGGACTGAGCAGCGGCGTTATCGGCTACCCGGCCGCCTTTGTAGTGGAGACCAATGGCGAGACCGGCGCCCTCGGGTTCACCGTGGCCGGTCCCTCGCAGGCCGAGATCGAGTGCCACGACAACGGCGATGGCTCTGCCCTGGTCAAGTATCACCCCTCCGCAGTGGGAGAGTACGCCGTGCATATTCTGTGCGACAATGAGGACATTCCCAAGTCGCCATTTATCGCTCAGATCCTCCCGCGCACCGATTTCCATCCCGAGCTGGTCAAAGCTAGTGGTCCTGGACTGGAGAAGAATGGCGTGACCATCAACCAGCCGACCAGCTTTACTGTGGACCCCAGCAAGGCAGGCAATGCTCCGTTGGATGTTGTCGTTCAGGATGTGTACGGCACCAAGTTGTCCGTGGAGCTTAAGAACAACCCAGATGGCACCAAGAAGGTCTCGTATACGCCTACTTCTGGAGTTCCGCACACCGTCGAAGGTAAGAAGCGGTTTAGTAGAAGCGGTTTTGGAGCAATAAATTTAATATAAACATTTTAGTTAACTATGGCGGAGTTTCTACGCCCAATTCTCCCCATCGTGTGTACGTCGGGGTTCCGGTTGACGCAGCCAAGGTACAGGCCTTTGGACCCTGGTTGCAACCTGGAGTGCGCCCCAACGCGGCCACACACTTCAATGTGGACGCCCGTGAGGCTGGAGACGCCGAGCTGAAGGTAAAGATCATTCACGAGGAAACCAAGATCGAGGTACCGTGCCGCATCATCGATAACGAGGACAACACCTACTCGGTGGAAGTGATCCCGCCATCCAAGGGTGCCTACACCACTACAATGACGTATGGTGGCCAAAGAGTTCCCCTGGGACAGAAGGTGGTCGTGGAACAAACGGTCGATGTATCCAAGATCAAGGTGGACGGGCTTGAGCCAAGTAAGTACTCGTAAGATAAGCAACTAAATTACTTTATACAAAAGTGTCCATTTGGAGTGCGTCATGGTCTAAGTCCATATCATAATTTCATTCGCCCAAAACAAAAGCCGCGCCCTTAAACAGTTTGCAGCAGTTTCGGATTATTACACATGGCCTGCCGAAAGCGGACTTGGCGGTGACCATCACCAGTCCATCGGGCAATCGCATAAAGGCCCACATCATACCGACCGCAGAGGGATTTCTGGTTAACTTTACGCCAACCCAACTGGGCGAGTACCTCCTAAGCATCTGCTTTGGCGGCACGCCGATCACTCCACGTCCCTTCCGACTGCAGTGCCTAACAGGCAGCGATTCGAATAAGGTGCAAGCCTTTGGGCCTGGCCTGGAACGTGGCATTGTGGGCCAGCCGGCAGAGTTTATGATAGATACGCGTGGCGCCGGACAGGGCGGATTGGGAGTGACGGTGGAAGGACCCTGCGAGGCGGCCATCAATTGCCGCGATAATGGAGATGGCACTTGCAACGTCGCCTATTTACCGACGGAGGCGGGCGATTATACCGTCAACATAACGTTCAACGAGCGGCACATAACCGGCTCGCCCTTCCAGCCACTCATAGTTCCGGTACCGAATCTGAAGAATACCCGCGTCAGCGGCATCGGCATCCAGCCGCATGGTAGGCTATGAGGAGTTCCAGTTGCCAGTTACCAGTTGCCAATTGCCAATTCCGAGTGTTCCCGCTGCAGAACATCTCTAATCCTCTGCGCTCTACTCACAACCTGACCAAGGTTGCCTGTTGCAATCGCCTCGCCATGCCTTTTTGTTGTTGTGCTGTCCCTTGTGTTTGTTTGATTTAAAACTAAACCGAAAACCACTAATCTAAAATGATGGGGAGTGCCTAAGAAGCCAATGAGGGGTTATACCCAAAAGAAAAATTTAAGAATGCACCTTTATCAATTAGAAAATGTACCTTCTCTTTTTCTTTACGTAAAGGTATAGATATATGTACCTTGCTCCATCATAACTAACTGCATATTATTATTGTTGATGTTATGCCTTAATGTATACAATTATGCATTCTATTGGACCTTTCTAATTTTCGATACTCCTTAGGTGTGATCATGAATGCGGCCACGGACTTCATGGTTGATATGAGCAAGGTGGGCAGCAACATTGACTCAGGAAAGCTGTCCTGTGCGATCTTCGACCCAATGGGCCATGTGTTGCCGAGCAAGATTGTGCAAGGTCCAACCGACGACATCTTCCGCATCATGTACACTCCCTTCGAGGCTGGCCGCCACACCATTGAGCTGATGTACGACAACATCCCGGTGCCAGGATCTCCGTTTGTTGTGAATGTGAAGAGCGGCTGCGATCCCGCTCGCTGCAAGGCCTACGGACCAGGCCTCGAAAAAGGACTGACCAACCAGAAAAACAAATTCACCGTGGAGACCAAGGGTGCAGGAAACGGTGGCCTTTCGCTTGCCATCGAGGGTCCCTCGGAGGCGAAAATGACGTGCACGGACAATCGCGATGGTAGCTGCGATGTGGACTATTTGGCCACTGATCCAGGAGAGTATGACATTACCATTCGGTTTGCGGACAAGCACATACCCGGCTCTCCGTTCCGCGTGCTCGTCGAGGAGACGGTGGATCCCAGCAAGGTGAAGGTGTACGGTCCGGGCATCGAGCACGGCCAGGTGCGCGAGAGCGTGCCCACCTTCTTCAACGTGGATGTGGGCGAGGCTGGTCCTGGCCGCATTGCCGTAAAGCTGACCAACTCCGAGGGTATTCCCGTGGACAATCTGCGTGTGGAAGACAAGGGCAATTGCATTTACGCGGTTCACTATGTGCCGCCCAAGGCTGGCTCCGTGCTCACCTGCCAGGTGAAGTTCTCTGAGGTTGAAGTGCCATGCAGGTGAGTCACTAATCAGGCAATTGTTTGAATGAGTGTTTGCCGACTCACACATTCTGAAGACCAAGTAAATTCAATTAAAAATTTGTAAATGTCTAAACAGCAAATCTATATGATTGATTTTTTTCCCTTCAGTCCATTTGTGATGACCGTTTTCCCCAAATCAGAGCCCACCAAAGTAAAGGTAAAGGGTGTCAATGAGAAGAAGAAAACGCCTGCTTCCCTTCCCGCCGAGTTTGAAATCGATACAAAACAGGCTGGCCAGGCTGATATCAATGTGGCCATTAAGAACCCCAAGGGCAAGGCCATGCAGCCGCGCCTGGAGGAGGTGTCCACTGGCACGTACGTGGTGTCCTTTGTGCCCGATGAGTGCGGCACCTACCAGTGCAGCATCAAGTACGGCGACAAGGAGATCGAGGGCTCGCCCTTCAAACTCGAAGCATTCCCCACCGGCGAAGCCAAGAAGTGCAAACTGGTGGAGCAGGCGCCCAAGATTCAGTCCTCGGGCAGTCAATCGCACCTGAAAGTGGATGCCCGTGAGGCCGGAGATGGAGCGGTGACCTGCAAGATCACCAACAAGGCGGGCAGGTAGGGATTGCATTTGGTTTTGGTGTTCTATGTATCTTTACCTAATGTAAATCCATTGACTTTAGCGAAATTGTCGACATTGATGTGATCGAAAAGGATGGTTTCTTCGACATTCTGTACGCCCTTAACGATCCCGGAGACTATGACATCAACGTAAAGTTTGGTGGCAAGGACATCCCGAACGGCAGCTTCTCCATCAAGGTAGCCTGAACTACATTTTCTTTCGAAACTCTTGATTTAATCAAACCAAAACAGACACAGCCAAATCTAGTCTAGTCACAAATGGGATTTGTTGGAAATTAGCAATTATTTTAATTCTTATATATACTTTAACGTTTTTCTAGTCATTTAAGCCAGGTGGAAGCGGTTTAGAGCTCAGCCGCCTCTTAATAATTATATTCTAGTCAAGTCCATTGTCATTGTTTTGTGTTTGTGTTTCGTGCGACTCCTCAAATCGTCTTAAAATTGTTGTGTAAATTTTTCATTGGGCTTCCCCGAAAAACACACAAGCAAATTTCACATAAGAAAAAGGAGTGATCAGAAAAAGAAACAACAGAATACGATTTAAGTGCAACATTGTAAAACATGACTTCCAAAATAATAAAAAAGAAAATTAAACAAAAGAAACAACTTTTGGTTTGCCCACCAAATACGCTCAAAAATCTTTAAGGCAAAACAAATTTAAATTAATTGCATGAAAATTGTTTCGTTCCCAAAATTATTTCTGCTATGCCTCACTGCCAATGCGCTTTGTTTTACATTATGCATTTAATGAACAATTATTCTTAATGCTTCTTTGTTTGTGAGCTAGCCAGCCTTAGTCTATGTAAGTTGTTTGTGTGTTTCTGTATTTCATTAAAGACTGATCCGAACGCACTTAACACAGCGAAAAACAAAACGACAACGTCATGAAAACCACGTACTTCAACTTGACGCTTGAGCACAAATTTACCAAAAAATGTTAATTAATCACTGAATAATTGCTAATTTAACAACAATATTCCTAACCAGCGTAGAGCCTATTCTTTGCACTTGCCTACAATTTTCTTTCAGCCAGAAGTGGTTTGTTCTGTAAGTAAAATTCTGAAACCATTCACGCGCCATCTGCGTTGACAACCTAAAAAATGAAGTGCCATAAATACTGGGCCAAAATCATGGGACCTGACATCCACAAGAACAATGCGCCTTTCATTGGGATTGAAATGGTCGGCGATTTCGGGCATGGTGCCCAAAATGAAATAATGTTGGTCGAGTCGTGAACCCAAGATTAATTGAGTTGTCTGTTGTTTTCGCGCAGAATTTATGTTTAACAGATTTGCACAATTAGCTGGCTGCAAAATTAATTCTTTCCCACATTGATCAATTTGTAAAGGGCAACTTTGTTGACATCTATTTCCGACAAATGCAACTTCTTTATTGAAACTGTCCACATTTCTGCGAGCTTTTTCCCGTCACAAAAGAACATTATGGTTTGTTTTGGACGTTCGAAACCACATTTGCTATTAAATAAGGACGTGTTTGCTAGAATGCAATTAAAAATACACATGTTTCCCTACCGAGAAGAAATTTAGTATAAATTGTGGCGACACGGCAGGTTTCTGTGTTTTTATTCATCTAGAAATGATTTTTAAATATCAAAATGAAGAAATTTTGGTCTAGGTATATGATAGAATTTTGTGTTCCAGCTCCTCATTTGCTTGCCATATTAAAAAAATCTCAAAAATCATTCCAAAGTAGCTGTAAAAATAGTAGTCATTCAAGGGACTCGGAGAGAAAAACCAATTCCAAAACAACTAAGACATATTTGTTGATACTGGGTGTTCCGTAGGGCTTATATTTAGACTGTGGCGACGAAATCGTAGCAAAGCCTCTTCATCTACGCCACTGCAGTCTATAAAAGCATCCAAATGATCTCGGGAAGAGGGGCGATGATGACATCCCACGCTGAATCAGCATGTTCTACCCGCTGTTTCTGTGATAGTTGCAATGGTCTGCCGTTGATGCTTTCGGCAGGTTGCAACAAAATCAAGTATACGCCGCCTGGCACCACGACTGCATATATGCATATGAAGATGATTTTGTATAGCCAGCCAGCGCTGGCTAGCAAAAATCGCAAGTAATTAAAATAGGAAAATAAAATTATGTATAATGAAAATGGCGCAAAGTGTGTTGTGCTGATTTCTGCTGCCAACGCCAGTGGAAGCGCCATAAAGTGTGGCTAGAAGAAGACCGGAGGCCCGACACTAGTGGCAGCAGCTAGCTAGCCGATCTAGTCTAGTCTTAGTCATAGATTGTCCTGTACTGGTCGTTGTCGTGATCGTGTCGCATCGGTAACTGGAAGTGGAAAACTCAGTGCGCCACATTCCCCATTTCCCAACGATTTGACGGCAGAGATGGATTCCCGTCAATGGGCTACATATACTATACACCACTCTATATCCATATAGTAGGATATATGGATTCTGATTCAGATTCAGATGCAGATTCATATACAGATGTAGCGGAGGAGCCGCAAACTGTCGCCCACTGGCAATTCGATTTTCCTTGCTGGTCTATTGATTGGCCGTGCATTGGCGTACTTCTTATTAATAGCTCAAATATTTTATAGCGATTTGTATCTTTGACTTTTTCGATTTGGCCACGGATACGAAATGATTTCGATATACTCGCATACGACGTATATAAATATAATTATTTGCTTATGTAATAGCTGCAATTGTGGAAATTCTTTTGCACAATCGTGCCCGCGTCAATCAATTTCACTTCCTCTCCAATAATTTCATTTGTGTATTGCTCCCATAGTTTCACACTTTCAAGTTCCCCCATATCACTCAGTGTGTCCAGTTTTAATAATAAGCAGATCTCCCCTATATGCGGTAGTTCTCAAACATTCACAAGTGCAAAGTATATGGACCCGAAGTAACCCATTTCGGACATTGTTCTCATTCTGCAGACTGCCATGCTAATGATCTATTGGCTGCTGGCTTGAGTGTGTGTTTGTTTTAGATATTTCGATTTTTCCATCGAAACAAGACTCGGCAATCTTAATATTCAATTTTATTTTCATTGACCTCAGGCTGTCGAAAGTATCGAGCAATACTCGCATAGTGAATATATCGAGGAGCACACGACCAAAGTGGTTCAGCAAACTACGCAGGTAAGTCCTCAGTTCAGATTTTAAAAACCCAATGGGCTTTCTCGAAATATATATGAATTTTAATTACTGCTTTTCGAATCCAAAATCACAAACAGTAGAGTTCTACGTTAAATGTAAATCAAATCTAAATGAATATAAAATTAAATTGCTTATGTAGACTAAATCAATTTACTGTGTCGACCGACGATCTGTGTTCAGTTTTCATATTTGATTTTTCTTAAGCTATAATCAATAAATATAATGGCACATAACTAACATTTTCAGAGCGAGCTCGTCAACGGAAAATCTGAGATCACGTACCGCAGTGTAGCATTTGAGAAATTACCACTACCCACAACAGGCGGCAACGTTACAGGTATGTGCAACCCAGAAGCGAACTGAATATATCTTTAAAATAATATTAAAATAATAAACTAAGGCCTCAGAGCCTCGGAAGAGGCACCTAGCCGTGCATAGCCATGCATTTAATTAAAGCACAATGTATAGTAGTTTATTTAATCTAAAAAACATTTATGCGCCATTTAGGCGGGCAACATGTATCTCATTTTTGCCAGAATCTAGCGCAACCAAGGAAAATACGTATGAATATCAGATATGTGCTATTGTCAGGCAAAAATATTCGTGTGTCGTAAATCTCTGAAATGTATACAGAAATATAAATACCAACTATATATTTGCGATGCGGCGCATTTGGATGGGACACCATGGACAAGTGGCATCGCACCCAACTTTTGGATGGGGGAAAGTGGACGGGCGAGTGACGGCTTATCAGGCTAAACGCTGACAGGCGACAACTTAATTAGACAATATACCCCTTCTCTGAGTTCTGGGCGGTCTGTAGTATTTTGGCTGCATTTCTTGGCAATTTTTCATCTCACTTTTCAGGGGGGATTTTCTTTTGTTTTCCATTCCGACACGTTCATTGACTTGGCCACTTGTGACTCGTGGGAAAGTAATTGGGTATTCAACTTGTGTGTATAAGTCTCTTAATTACCTAAATTTATTTGGCCATTTTTGTAGCAACGAGCGATTTACGAGTTGCAAATCGCTGCACCGCAATTTAATGAACATTTTCAACATGATTAATGAGGTTTCCACCCTCTGCATGCAAATCAATGAACATCACTTTGCACTTTCCTCTCCGTGCAAATATTTGGTCGATTTTTCACGCTTCCATGCAATTTTCAAGCATTCAAGCATTTTTGTCGCTTGGCTAGGCTGGGCTGTGCTGGGCTGGGCTGGCCTAGGTTGGACTGGGTTCGGCTGGGCTAGGATGAGCCACTGGGGGGCAGTGGCTCCTCATCATCATCCTCGGTCATCATTAAGATCATTAAGATCACAAGCCGCGCCACGTTTCATTTGGTGGTGGTTCTTTCCCTGCACCATGCGAATCTGGACCACGCCTCGTTGTGGGTTTTAGCTTTCTGTGCCGCGCTCCATTTGCTTTGAAGATGGTTTATTGTAAATGATTCGTTTTGGCCAAATGACATAGATTTGTTGCGCATTTGTTGCATTGATTTTTCATTGCCCGTCAAATGAAAGGGGCAACAGTATTTTTAATGAACAGCTAACGACCAGGTTGATTCGAAATCGACAGTTTCTGTAAACTGGAAATTTGTATCGCCTTCTGGTATTTCGCCAAGCCTAATAATAAATCACACACCTATTCTCGCGAGCGTATGTAGATTTTGATTAGTCAATAATCGCTGCCAAGTAGTCATCTGAAAGATCAACAGAAATTTGATTGATTTTGGGCAATTGCTTCAGTTGTGTCCCAGCTAGCTGGCCATTTGCAATTTCAAATCGATTTCCCATTGCCAAAAGCCATTACATAAGTATTGGATAAACGCGTGCGGCTCATCGAATGGAATGTTTTCCACTTTAACGACTAATACGACATAATACGGATATAGAATCGAAATGATTAACACATTTTCGGCATACCAACAAGACTATATTTGTATTCTATGGGTTTTATGGCCAGATCGCCGCTTTCACGCCAATAAAATAAAATATAGATCTGTCTATATGTTTGTTCGCTTTATTTTTAAACGTTTCCCGCCGATTTAATGGTAAAATATTAATAAATTCTATGTCGTCTGAGCTGCAATAAGTAATAAATTTCATTTCGCCAGCGATCTTCCATGCACACTCACATCGAAAAATCTATAGGTAATAACTATAGGGTATACCAATGCTTTTGACCCAAAGTCCCCCTGATTTTTGCACCTTTCGATATCGAATCGTTCGAAGTGGCAACTGTTAAACCCACACCAAGATCGAACCAAGAGCAGAAACTTATGCTAATACTTGTATATAAAATATACATACATATATACACGCCACATAGATTCGGGCGCATAGCTAATATTCCAATTCCAATTTTCTATCTTTTTATCTTTCATATGTCGTTCATTGGTCCGATCTCTCCTGCCTTATAGCAGTCGGCCATATTTTCGAAAATCCCCCAAAATATTGGTATGTGTGTGGGATGCTGCGCTGCGGCTGCGCTGCTTTTGGGCCACGGCAGCAGACGCATCTCGGTGGTAGGAACCGATGTGCTTTCATATTTTGGCCTTAATTTCGATTTGGAACTGTCGATGTTCACTTGAAATCGGGACGTGGAGACGCGTGGACCTACAAACCGTCGCTGGCCATTGAAGTACCAAAAGAAAACACAATCCGTTCGCAGTCGAATGACACATTAATAAATCGAATCGAACTCAAGTGCACGCACAGCAATCGATTGCCAGGACTCTCTTTAGCAGTGCAGGACATTCGCTCAAAGAGCCCCACGATCGTTCACAATTCGCTTGTAAATACTATTATATAACCCTTCTAGTCGATTGCCCAAGTGTGAGTGTCCAAATCAATAATTTTCCAATCCAATTCGAATAACTCAGTCTCCCAACTCTTGGCCAGCAAGGATATGTAACGAATCCGATGCGAAAATTGCTGTTCGTTTGAAATTCTCCGGCATATCCTTGCTGTTTGCTCTGCCAACAGTCGAACAGAAAGTTTTTGTTTCGTTGTTAAATTAAATTGTTATAAATTTTAAGTGTCTTTTTTTGCAAAACCAATCGCGTGCGCTTGCCGATTAAATTGAAACACACTTGTCCAACCCAATCCGAATTACGGGAAAATGCACTTCAGTTGGCTGTCAGAGAAAGCGCCTACGCCGCCTGCCACCTGGGCCGACCACTCGTACTTCTTCCGGCCGCAGTACTATAAGGTGACCGTATCCGAGCGCGATCACCCGGAACGGACGCACGTGTACTTCAATGAGACGATCATACCGGAGAACCAAGGACTAAATGGTTCAGATTTTATGCCATTGAATTTCAAATCGTCGTTTTCAATTGTAACACATCAAGGTAAATGCCGCTAGTAAGACGTAACGTACATATGTATGTACATTCCTGGAGCTCAAAGGAAGCCCCTGTGAGCCCTGTGAGTCGCTGTGATTCTTGACGCTTTGCCAAACGAATTGACGTCCGTGATGTCACATGCAGCCACCGCCCAATCCTGACTAGATCCCCAAGAATTTTTCATTTGTGCTAATGACAAAACTGACACCAAATTTTTATTCAAATTCAAATTCGCATTCGCATTCACATTCATATTTTCAATTCAATTCAAAGCGCGGCCAAGCGCCAGGCGGGCCCACACAGAAAGCACTTGCGGGCTGGGCAAAGAATTTGAATTATTACCCAAAAGTCCCCCGGATGGATGTCGTCCTCCCCGGGGCCCCCAAGGCCCCGTAGGCATTTGTCTGCAAATTATTTTCTATGATTTATTATCAGAATATGCAACAAAGCGTAAAATTCGTTTGGCTCCTCCACATGCAATTTCTCAATGGTTGCGTAGCAGGGGCACCGTGATGGTGATGGCGATGGCTTACACTGATCATCGCGGGTTTTCAGTTGCCAAATTTGGTTCAGCTCATCTTGGGTGTAAGCAGATATCAACTGCTTTATTACCCGTTTTTCAAGATATATATATGTATGTATGTATATTTTACTGATATCATCATAAGCAAACCCAATCACTGAAAATGCAGTTGATCTCTTTAAATATGAAATATCTATTAATATCTATTAATAGTGTTTCAATTGAAGCTTGAATTACGCGCCTACAAAACCAAGTTCCGAACATATTGAGTTAAACTATGATTTCAATTAAAAATTGTGTTAGTAATAATGCAAACATTAGGCTGCTAAAAGCGTATCTCGTATCTACCAAGTATCGTAACTACAAGTTATAACCCTAAAGAAGATTCCCTATTGTGAAGTTCGAGCTGGAGTTCATAGTTGGATCTTCAGAAACCAATGGAAGTCTATACTCTGCGATTGGGAGTGTTGGTGGCCTGCTGGCCTGTATACAAGTGTTATTCGCTATGCGCAAATGGCGAACTCTCGCCGAAATATCGAAAATATCGCTGGCCTGCCCGTTGCGGCCCGAGAGTCATTAAATCTTTCATTTGTATTGCCAGCGTCCATTAGATGCGAAAGATGTGCGAGTCGTCGTGGTCACCGCCTCATCCACAGCCTCCCATCCTCAGTCCCATTCCGATTCCCATTCCCATTCCGATTCCTATACCAATCCCATCCTCTGTCGCAGTCGTATCTCATGCTTCAATGGGCGGCGCTGGCAGGTGATCGTGGACAGGGGAGGGGAAGAGTTGCGTTGGACGACGGACAGCAGCAAATGTTCAAACATAAATAATCATATTTTCATTTTTTTTGACGGGGGGATCGGTGCTTGTGAGTGAATAAAGTTGTCTTGGCGGCCACTTTTTAATACATTCTATTCGAAAGGAATTTCTTTTTATTAAATGCCTGCACTCGACACTATATTTTATCGTTAATTTGAACCATTTTGCGTTTCATTTTTTAATTTTACAAGTCATTAAATTCAAAAAGGCGAACAGCTGAGTTCAAACGCTTGAATAATTATTCAAAGTATCTATTTGATTAGAAAATGCGTTGTGTGCATATTTTCCATGGCAGTTCTGCATTCTTTACCTTTTGTCGCCCATAAGTTGGCTATAAATTGCAGATTTTCACTTGGCAGATTCTTCAAAGACATGCTCACATTTTTCTTTGGCAGCCATTGTCTTTGGTTTTTCGAGATGTTTAGTTTGTTTCACATGATAATGTGTGTATAGTGCCTTGATCTAAATTTTCGCCAGGCACGCGACACTTTTCTTTGATTTATCTGTGTTTCCCGTCTATGTTTTTGATTAGGCTCTTGGCTGCGAAAAACTCATTAATTCTGATTGATCAAAGCTAAGCGGAATATTATTCGGTTGAAAGTTTGAGGCTTAGTGGGCTCTTTGAACATATTTATGATCGGTTCGACATCATATGTTCCTAGAAAATAAAATGCTCTTTAAATAAAACGAAATATACGATAATGCTCATGGGGGGTGTCAGCAAATGTCTATAATTAACTGATAATAAATTTGATTGTACTTTATATAATTAATGTGACTCACTGTGTTCTAGCCATCCGCTTTAATCTTAATTCATTTAAGTAAATTATTTATTTGTCAACAACAAACTCTTCTGTTCCTACTAATGATCCCTAGTACGAGTATATACTTGATGATATTTTGACAGCGAGAAAACATCGGAATTTCGTTTGCATATAAGACGTCTTCCCGATTTTAAAAATATCGGGAATTAAATATAAATTCAGACACGTGCACAATAAAGTCCGTCCATATGGATCGTTCCAGCACATAGGTAGATATGGATATATAAATAGGTTTTATGCATTTGTGACACATACTTCTGGATGGGTAAGGGAGCTGTGACAACTAATGGATGTGGTATACGGTATACGATGTTCTATGTGGATCACAAATGTACATATGTGAGTGGGAAACACATAAGAAGAGTGTCCTATATTTGACCTCAGCGGAATTCAGGAACGATGTTGTTTTTATTTTTCGAGCTTGATGGCGTGGGAAAGTATAAAAGCAATTGTAGGCGTTGGTGGAAATTTCTTTGGAAAGCCAAAAGTTTACTGGCCACTCAGTCGATGCGCAGCATTCGTTCAGTTGAGAAGTGATTTGGACTCCAGGTCCCAAGTGCCAAAGGATTTTTAAACCAGGATACCCATCCAACCGAGAATTTCCCTTACATATAATTTTGTGGGTGTGTCTCTCTAGCAGAGGAAAAGTATGTGGAGTGTAGTGAATAAATGAATCGGCTAATAAGCTAGAATGTTCCATAGTTATATGATATCCTTCTTAAAAACTCATAAAAAAGTTTGGAATTGCTCAAGGAGAAGAATATTCGTTCCAATTAATTTACTTTTCGTTGGGACAACGGAAACAAGAACAACTTGATCTTCGATCTGTGCAGAAAACAGAAATAGATTTGTGGAATAAAAAATGGCACACATATTCGAACATAAAAATGAAATTATGATTTTTTCAAACTTGTGGCTCTCGCCCACGCAAGTTATTTAAAAAATGCTTCAGTGACATAATTCAGAGTATACAAAACACATCCATTAAATACCATCCAATACGCTTTTTGATCGACTGTATTTCTAAGGGTACTGTACTTTTCAAGAAAGCTGATCGAAACCTAAAGTTCCTCGAAGTGTTTAGAAAATGAGGATTCTAGTAGCGCTTATATTATTTATCAATATTTTGTAATTGTATATAGTTAAACAAAATTATGCTTATTTGGATTCTAAAATAATAAAAATAAAAAATTTGAAGAAATAAGATGGCAGTAACTAACTAATATTGTCATACGTGTTATTCCTTTTTAGCTGAAGTCAGAATGCCGAGCGGTAAAGTAGACAAACCCGTGATCCAGGATAACCGTGATGGTACCGTCTCGGTGAAGTACGATCCCCGTGAGGAGGGATCCCACGAGCTCGTGGTCAAATACAACGGAGAACCCGTGCAGGGTAAATAAATATTAAATCTGGGGTAGTAACGTTCTAGATTCGCTAATTTCCGTTCGCCAACAGGATCTCCCTTCAAATTCCACGTTGACTCGATCACCTCCGGCTATGTGACTGCCTATGGACCCGGCCTGACCCACGGAGTCACCGGTGAGCCGGCCAACTTTACCATCTCCACCAAGGGAGCCAGCGCCGGTGGCCTGACCATGGCCGTCGAAGGACCCAGCAAGGCTGACGTAAGAGATATCCTTGCCGGGACTTAAGCATTTTACTTATGAATACCAACTTTTCAGATCAACTACCATGACAACAAAGACGGCACTGTTTCCGTGCAATACCTGCCCACCGCTCCTGGCGAGTACCAGGTGTCCGTTCGCTTCGGCGACAAGCACATCAAGGGTTCGCCGTACTTTGCCAAGATCACCGGCGAGGGTCGCAAGCGCAACCAGATCTCGGTTGGCTCCTGCTCCGAGGTGACCATGCCCGGCGACATTACCGATGACGATCTGCGCGCCTTGAACGCCTCGATCCAGGCGCCCAGTGGCCTGGAGGAGCCCTGCTTCCTGAAGCGCATGCCCACTGGCAACATTGGCATCTCCTTTACGCCCCGCGAGATTGGCGAGCACCTGGTGTCGGTGAAGCGTCTGGGCAAGCACATCAACAACTCACCTTTTAAGGTGACTGTCTGCGAGCGCGAGGTGGGCGACGCCAAGAAGGTCAAGGTTAGCGGAGCTGGCCTTAAGGAGGGTCAAACCCATGCTGACAATATCTTCTCCGTGGACACGAGGAACGCCGGCTTCGGTGGTCTTTCGGTCTCCATTGAGGGTCCCAGCAAGGCTGAGATCCAGTGCACGGATAAGGATGACGGTACCCTCAACATCTCGTACAAGCCCACGGAGCCGGGCTACTACATTGTTAACCTGAAGTTCGCCGATCACCACGTGGAGGGTTCACCTTTCACCGTGAAGGTGGCAGGCGAGGGCAGCAACCGCAAGCGCGAGAAGATCCAGCGGGAGCGTGATGCTGTTCCAATCACGGAAATTGGCAGCCAGTGCAAGTTGACATTCAAGATGCCCGGCATTACCTCGTTCGATCTGGCCGCCTGCGTCACCTCTCCCAGCAACGTGACCGAGGATGCGGAGATCCAGGAGGTGGAGGATGGCCTCTACGCAGTGCACTTTGTGCCCAAGGAGTTGGGAGTGCACACGGTGTCGGTGCGCTACTCCGAGATGCACATACCCGGATCACCGTTCCAGTTCACCGTGGGACCACTGCGCGACTCCGGCAGCCATCTTGTTAAGGCTGGAGGTTCTGGCCTGGAGCGAGGCGTTGTCGGAGAGGCGGCCGAGTTCAATGTGTGGACCCGCGAAGCAGGCGGCGGTTCCCTGGCCATTTCCGTGGAGGGTCCTAGCAAGGCTGATATCGAGTTTAAGGATCGCAAGGACGGCAGCTGCGATGTGTCGTACAAGGTCACTGAACCAGGAGAGTACCGCGTGGGCCTGAAATTCAACGATCGCCACATACCCGACTCACCCTTCAAGGTGTACGTCTCCCCGGATGCAGGCGATGCCCACAAGCTGGAGGTTCAGCAGTTCCCGCAGGGCAACATCCAGGCGGACGCTCCCTACCAGTTCATGGTGCGCAAGAACGGTGCCAAGGGTGAGCTGGACGCCAAGATTGTGGCTCCATCCGGAACGGACGATGATTGCTTCATCCAGGTGATCGACGGCGAGATGTACTCGGTGCGTTTCTATCCACGCGAGAACGGAATCCACGCCATCCACGTCAAGTTCAACGGCGTCCACATACCCGACTCTCCATTCAGGATCAAGGTGGGCAAGGATGTGGCCGATCCGGCTGCTGTGCACGCCAGCGGCAATGGATTGGACGAAGTGAAGACTGGACACAAGGCCGACTTCATCATCAATACCTGCAACGCCGGCGTTGGCACGTTGGCCGTCTCCATCGATGGACCCTCCAAGGTGGCCATGGACTGCACAGAGGTTGAAGAGGGCTACAAGGTCCGCTACACCCCTCTGCTGCCCGGCGAGCACTACATCACGGTCAAGTACAACAACATGCACATCGTGGGCTCGCCATTCAAGGTGAACGCTACCGGCGACAAATTGGCGGATGAGGGCGCCCAGGAGACGTCCACGGTGATCGTGGAGACAGTGCAGAAGGTGGCCAAGGGAGGCAAGAACACGGGCGTCCATCTGCCCACCTTCAAGTCGGACGCCAGCAAAGTGGTGTCCAAGGGTATGGGCCTGAAGAAGGCCTACATTGGCAAGCAGAACCAGTTCAGCATCAGTGCCACCGATGCGGGTGAGTAGCATTTTCACCAAAGCAAACCTTGATGTTAATCCATCCTGCCTATGTTTTCAGGCAACAACATCCTGTACGTGGGAATGTACGGACCAAAGGGGCCCTGCGAGGAGTTCCACGTGAAGCACGCTGGCCACAACAACTATAATGTGCAGTACCTGGTGCGCGACCGCGGCCAGTACGTGCTCCTAATCAAGTGGGGCGAGGAGCATATACCCGGCTCCCCATTCCAGATCGATGTGTAGGGCGCTATATAGCCGGCCAGGCATATGTGTACGTGTAGATATATGCTTCGCATGTGTATGTGTGTGGGCGCGCATGTTCCAGGGTCAAAAGTCGTGTGTTTCTTGTTTTCATCATAGCGCTCTTTGTTTAATTTTAATTTCTTGATTTATCATCATATTTTAGGTAAGTTTTTGTTATTTGTACATACATGGAAGGAAAAAGCTTCTGTTTTTCGACGCGCCATTTTCACTCTTTAAATTGATCTTACGTTTTATTTGTTTTCTTGTGAATACATAAAGTTAACAATAGCCGATATGAATTTTGATAAACCTCATGGAAACGAACTTAAACACAACTTCGACACACAAGAATTACTATTGCAATGCGAATAAATCTCTTAAACAATTATTTAATACTTAAGCGAAAATTTATGATGATTATAATGATTATGACGTATTATGTTTTCTATTATCACTATCGATCATGTAATTTACGTGAAATAAATCAAAACACAAAAATGAACTAAAACAACTTTTCTTACATAATTCCTATTGCAAGGATGTGTTTAACACCACCAAGAAATCCATCATGTGCAATAAAACATGAAGTTAGTATATATAAATTAGGGCTGAACAGGAAACATTAACTTGCTAAGCTGAATCGTCACTTGTCACCGGAATTCTTCTCGAGTATGCTGTACACCGTTCCATATCGATTAATTTGCTCGAAGATGTCATCATCGCTAGCACTGGAGCCGGAGATGTTTCCGAGGCTCTGCGCATCCTGCGGAGAACTGAGAGCAGCGGCCAGCTGTGGAGTTGGCTGATAGTAAACCGAGTGTCGGCTGTCAAAGCTGCGACTGCCGATGTGGTATTTCAGGTACTTGCGGGCCCACCGTTCTCCAATAACCTTTCCGAGTCCCTGCTCGGTCAGTGTGAAGTCGGCACCTCCGGCTGCCAAAGGGCTATGCAGCAAAATGCCCCGCTTGGTGATCCTGAAGGTCGCTGGAATCGGCTCACTTGCCGGCGGCTCGCAGGATGTGGTGGAAGTGACTACAGTGCAGTCAGGATCGCCATTCGTGGGGCTATCCATCTCTTCCAAACTGCTCGGTGGGGAACTCAAGCTGTTCGTCGCTGTCTTTTCCTCGGTAGTGCTTACAGCGGCTGCCCTTTTGACACCTCGTTTCTTGGGAAGCACTCGGTGGCAAGCTGTGTCGTTGGCCAGAGCTGTGGAGTTGCACACTACGCTTTGATTGTTGAATACCGGCATTGATTTCTCTGCAGGTGATTGGAGCTGCTTATTAGGGGTATCTTTCTTTGTTTTCCTGTGCTTCAGTTTCTCCTCTTTGTAGGTGGCCTTCGACAAAGCCAGGGCTCGATGCAAATCCTCTTCCGAGTCTGATGCCCCATCCTCACTAATTATGATAGGTGATATATCGTACGCCTCTTCCCTCACTTGCTCTAACTTAGTACCAGAGGCTTTATTTTTTTCTGACGTTTTCTTTTTCGGAGCAGACGGTTTTTTGGTCGCACCTGTCTGTTTAACTGACTGAGGTCTTCCTCTCGCTCGTTTTTCAGTGCTGTTTTTTTCTGGGATTTCTTTGTTAATAATACTTTTTGGAATTTCTGATCTTTTAACAGAATTTCTTACTTTTTTAATACATTGATCTATTTTATCCATGGGACGCAATGCCCTTTCGTCAGCTATAGGCTGTAATTCATTTTCTTTGAGTACTGAAGGAGACAAGCAAGTTTTCCTTATATCACTCTTAGGATACTTCTCTGCTCGAGATTCTAGTGGTGCAGATGTACCACATGCTCCGTCAAAAGATACGCTTTTCACATGAGTCACTGGAAGAGAAAAGGCCTCAATTGATGCGTTCGTTGCTGGTGCCGCCAATGCTGCAGTTGTATTTTCTTCTTGGATCTGTGGCAAACCATTGGGACGCTCTTTTCTTAAAACCTTCTTCGCCGTGGAAGCGGCCTTTGGAGTTTGAACTAGAATTCCATGTTTTTTCTCCGAATAGCACAGCAATCCCTTTTTTGTCACTGCGTTGTCTTCATCGGAAGTGTCACTATCAAACATTTGCATGTACTTTTCTTTAGATAAGACTAATTTGGAAGCAGAAGTAGCCTTCGAATTGTGTGGTTTTTGTTCGGGTCCTTTGGAGCGATGGCTAATTTTCTTGGCAACCATCGGTTGGTGCTTTTGATTCCTGGTCTTTTCCTGCGTCTCCTGGGTCAAGTGACTTCCTCTGTTTTCCACCACCCACTCTTCGGTTGAGCTATTGGCTATGTGTATTACATTGGAGCACAGGCGGTCACTATTACAGCAACTGCACTCGTTCTCCGGCAACCTTGGTCGCAAGTCCATTTCCATGTCGAAGGTGTGATGGCGGCGCATAGTGTGCATGGTTCGAGATGCCAGCTGGCGGTGGTGATAGTCACGTGAACCCCTGCCGTACGGGCAGGACTGGTAGACACTTCTAGACAGAGCGTAATGCCTCCGGCAGGAGTGGCAGTCACAGCCGCCGAATGATGTATCGTCCTCGCTGCTGGATGCTGAGTCAAACATCCAGGAGTTTATGCGCCGCTTACGCAGATTCTTGCGTCTCATATGATGGCTGTTGGAGTAGCCGCATTGCATCGGCGTAGAAGCCAGGTAGGCCAGTTGGCGCTCCCTCTCACGTCGACGAAGCAACACAGCCTGCATGTGGTGACGATGCTCCTGCTCGTCACCGTAGGCGTACTTGGCCCGCAACTCGTCCCGTTTATGAGAGTGTTTACGGTACATCTTAATGGTGGTCATGTTGGAGTTCTTATTGCTCATGTGGGTACTGCGCCGGCGGCTCTGCTGGATGTAGCGGGCCGTGTCGATGGAGTGCATCGATTCGTCGCTTTCGTCTGAGATTGAGTTGTGGTGCGGAGGGAGGTACTTGGGTGGTGAGGCCTCCAGGTAGACGCTGTTGTGCCTTCGCATCCAGCGGCCCACATGATGTTCTATCTGCTTTTCATCAAAAGTGTCCAGTATGCGATCCAGTCCCGCCTCCCGCCACTTGCGCTTGTGCTCCTCGACGACCGGGACCGTTTGGTTAAGGATTTCCTCGATCTCGGCCTTTGCCTCGTTGTCCTTACTGTCGCACAGAATCAGTGTCAGTTCTGCAACGCTGGTGGCGTTGATATGTCCCATTTCAAGCCTTGCCTCGTCGGGCACATTGTCCTCCAAGGCCTCCTTCGCCTCGTCCTCCAGGTCAGGGTCCTGGTCCTCGCCGTGGAACAAGTTGTCGAACTCCGACACATCCATCTCCACGCCGTCTTCCAAGCTGGCAAACTCCTACAAAAATGATAGCGTTCATCAAGAAGAGACGCCACTTGTGTTTATACGGACTCACCGTCATTTTGCTGGACCAGGCCTTCGAGCGCTCGAAGACCATGGCCTCCAGCGTTTCCTCATCCACCACCGCATGGGCCATGGCTGTGTCGCTATCAGTTCTCAGAATATTTGGTTAAAATTTATGAAAACTGAATTAAAATCCAAAAACCCAAAAATAAAAGGGCCCACAAAAATGGCGTTGCCACTGGTGTTACCGTCTCCAGAGCGCCAATATATACCAAAGCGCGACGAGTCTAATACTTGTTTTATTTCTATTTTAATAAACAAAAATGTTAAATGTTTTTCTCACATTTTTTAATAATCTGTGCTTGCTGAATATAATAATTTTCTTGGACCAGTGATTTTTGGAAATATTTAAATATTTCCGGTTGATTCAATAAGTAATTACTGCTCTAATATACGGTCACTCCATTCCCAGCGCTGCCAGATCCCATATCAATCTGCCAGATCCAACTACCAATGCTGCCAAGTGCGCATTAGCGCGCCAAATTCGATTTGATTATTTTTGTGGGGTTTTTATTTTGAAGTTATATATGTTTTACATTAGATTAATATTGCAGATAAACAAACGAATACATATTGTATGCTTAAATAACTGTTCAATTGAAATACATGTACATCGCTCCCGCTCCTCTGTTGGCCACTAAATGTCGGAATATGTCTGCTCCAGCGTTTCAGTTTGTGTTGTCTCGGTCTCGTTAATAAAGTTGTGTATATATTAAAGTAGGCTGCTTGGAATCGGAATTGGCTACGGCTTGGCCAGCTACTTGCGGTTGCGTATGGCGCGGTCCATGATCGTATTGATTCGCGTCTCCGAGTAACCAGGAACGAGCATGTGGATCAGCTCCTTCATAAAGAGGTCGCTTACTCCCGGACTGGAGCGTTCGGCCAGCTCGAACACAGACTTCAGGTCGCCGATGTCGCTACCAACGCCTAGGTTACGGCCGCCTGATCCTCCGCCGCCTGCAGATCCTCCGCCGGAGTACTTTCGCTGGATGTCGCTCAGCACGGGGAAGAGGAAGTTATTTAGACAGGCGCTGTTCGACTGGACAAGGCGTTGTCCCGCCCCAGAGTGCTTGACATGGCTGGCATGGTTGGTGGCCACATGCTCCTCGTGGCTGTGGTTGTTGCTACTGCTGCTGCTGCTGGCCAGCGCGGCGTTAGTTGCATGGAATGATTCACGTTGGCTGCTGCGGCGCTGTTGCTGCTGCTCAGCCGGCGATGGGGTCGGAACCGAAGACTGCAATGGCAGGCCCAAAGAGGCACGGCGATCCTCCACCTGATCCAGAGGGGCAGCGGATCGCGACTGGCGCAGCTCCGGCTTCGAGCTGGAACGCTTCTGTTGCAGCTCACTGGCCGACGACGAGCTTGTGACGCTGCTCGGCGGAGGAGCTGCATTCAGCATGGTGGTGGTGGCATGCTTGTTGCTCAAGTTGCTGATGTTATTGTTGTTTATGTTGTTGTGGTTGTGGACGTGGCTGTTCTGGGGGGGCAGGGCGGATGCAGAGGAGACACCTTCGTTGGCTGCGATGACGGACACGGAGGAAGCTGTCGCCGCCACGGCGGACACAGAGGACGATAATGCAGATGTAGCAGGGGATGCTTGTCCACCACCGCCGCCGGCTGGCGAATGTGTGGTCTGCATCAGCTTCTGCATGGTCAGCTCGTGCTCCTGCAACTGGAAGCTGTTGACACCCGCCCGCGGAGCACTGTTGATGTGCAGTCCCTTGACGGTCATGATCCAGGGCTCGTCCTGGCTACTGCCGCCCTGCTTGGCATCCGAGTCCGAGTCCGAGTTCTCCGACTCTGTCTCACTTTCGTCGCCCTTGGAGAGCTTCCACTTCTTGAAGCGGTCGATCAGGTCAATCAGGTAGGCGTTCTTCTTGGCTTTCTTGATGAACGGGTACTTGAGCAGCTCCTTTGCCGTGGGCCTGTTCTCCGGGTCCTTGTTTAGGCAGGCCTCCACAAAGTCCTTAAAAGACTTGGTATAGTTGCCCGTCAGCTGGGGCGGGTTATTCTTGGGGATAAGGAAGAGCACTCGCATCGGATGCAGCTCCGAATTGGGAGGCTCGCCCTTGGCCAGCTCGATAGCCGTGATGCCCAACGACCAGATGTCCGCCTTGGCATCGTACTGCGACTGTTTGATCACCTCGGGCGCCATCCAAAAGGGTGTGCCCACGAAGGTGTTCCTTTTGGATGTGGTGTTGGTCAGCTGGCCAGCGACTCCAAAGTCCGCCAGCTTGACATCGCCCTGTTCGCTCAACAGCACATTGGCCGCCTTAATGTCGCGATGCAGCTTGCGCTCCGAGTGCAGGTAGTCCAGGCCCTTGAGCACCTCGCGCAATATGATCCCGATGTGCATTTCTTCGAAAGAGCCGGCCTTCATGAGGTCCAAGGCGGATCCACCGCCCAGGTACTCCATGATGATCCACAGCTTGGTGCCCTTAAGGAAGCTGCCATAGTACTTGGTCACATACGGCGAGTCGCACTGCGACAGCACCATAATCTCCTGCTGGATGTCGTCGATCTCATCTTCGGCCTCTTCCAGATCTATGATCTTGATGGCCACCACTTGCTGGGTGCGGTTGTCGATGCCCTTGAACACCTCTCCGAAGGAGCCCTTGCCGATGCGCTCCTGCTTGGTGAAGATGAGCTCGGGATCGACTTTCTCCGTCCAGGACATGTTTCCTATCTGGTTTCTACTTCCCACTTCGTGGCTTCTGGCTCTCCTCCTCCTCCTCCTTCTTGATTCACGGATTGCCTTGCTACTCCGCTGGCTCTCGACTGGCTTGTGGTGGACCCGAGTGGACGGAACTGCTCTGCGGGCTATTTGGTGGCTCGGCTTCTCTGCGGGGGCACTTGACTAATAATTTTTTCGTTGGTATCTCATCTAATCCGAGAAATCTCTCTTTTTTTTGCTGTATCGCAGCACTATCGTATACCGATTCGATATCGATATTCGCCCTGCCGATATCGATACCTTTCCAGCTGTTTATTGGAGCCGCCAGCCAAGAACAAAAATATAAAATTTAAAAATTTATTTTTAAATTTTAATGAATACTGTCTTATATTATATTAATACATTTTATTTTATAATTTTAAAAATTTTAGATTCGAAAAGCCATAACCCGGAATAGAGCAACACTTCATCCTCCTTATATATAAAAGTTATTTATTTTCCTAAAATTAGCAGCTATAAAAGGTTTACGTATACGTTACAGTTCACCATTTATTTGCGTAGCCAAAGCTTACAATACATATATATGTTTATTTAAGAAATTAAGGTTTTTATTTGTTTACCCACTTCTTTAACTACAGAACCCATTTGGCAGCGTTGCCACAGAATAACGATTATCAAGCCGTTATTAAGCGTTGAATCGATAACCGGTGAAATCGTAAATCGTATCCACTTAAAATTCATTTTTTATTATTATAAGTTGTTTCTGAAAGACACAACTGAAATGATCATTACCCCCTCCCCATCACTAAGGACAATTTTCAAACATTTCAAAAACTATTTTCTAACAGCTTAATAATGCAAACGATTGAAAACGGGACTTCTAAATATATTGGTTTGAAATAAAATATAATTTTCATTTAAAAAAGGCTATTTGATAATCTACGGAAAAGCAAAAAAGTGACTTGACTCCCAGAAGCACACAATTTCAGATTTTTTTGTAATGTACTTTATTTATGAAATGTGTTACATTTTTACAAATCAAGAAGCTTTTTGTATCCTTTTTTTATATTTAAAACAAAATATTTTATCATCGAAAGGGATATGACAGACTCTCACGAATATGTGTTTCATATAAAACTTCTTACACAAATTACTACAAATATGGGTTTTCTTATGTTGGTACCCACTTTGCCTGGGTACAGATCATCAGATTCGTCGGTGGTTGACTGCGACCCGGGAGTTCGCATTGAGTCAACTAGCAAGAAATCTGTGCCAGCTTGGTGTACGCCGGCGACTGGTCAACATTTTCAGAGCGAAAATTTACCTGACCAGACCTGGCTATCAAAGTTTCGCAGCGGCAGATCTCTTTCTCTCTTAACATGTAACTTTACGTCAGAACACAAATTACCAAAGAGGCTGAAACGGATATGCTAAGACAAAAGCTTATGAACTAGGGGAAGGGTCTGGTCTGTTGTATTACATAATTGAGCAGAAGGATCGGCCCTCGGCTCCGGCCACATCAGCAGCAACCTCTACAGCGGGGGCAATGTTTTCCCCATCGCTGGATGGGGATGTCTCGTCGACATCCTGGCCATCGACGTTCTTATTCTCGACATCCTTCTCGGCGGGGATCTCCTTAATGGGCGAGCCGCCCTTCTTCGGTGTCTCCGCACCGGCTTCCTGGCCAACGGTCACGTCCTTGGCTGGTTGTTCTTCCTCCACTTCAACCTCTTCTGGCATGCCAGACGAAGATGTGTGTAGATGTGGCTCCTCCACGCCGGAACTGTACGGCTCCAGACGCAGACGGCTCGGAGAACTGATTGTTGCCTTGGAGAACCTCGAGCGCAGCATGCTGAAGGGTGAAGCCAGATTGAGGCTAAACAAGTCGAAGCGGGCGCGCTTTGGCGGTGACATATCCACATCGTGGCCCAAGTCACTGGTCGACTGAGAGGCCGACAGTGGTGGGGGAGTGCGGTCACGTTTGCGGCCACGGCCGAAGAATGAAAACGAAAATGAGGAGCTGTTGGGGATTTCTGATCCGACTGTGGCATTCATGCTTGCGTTGGTGCAGTTCGAGGTGTCCAGGTCGCTGTTCCCGCACCTGTAGGTGCCTATTTTTGAGGGTGTCAACGAATCGATGGGTCGTATGCTGCGCCTGCCGCTGATCTGGGCGAAAGTGCGGGCCGGAGTGCCTGCCGGGGAGCTGGAGGTCTGGGCAGCCAGCTCTACCTCGGTGCTTTGCTTGCTGCTACCGCGGAAACCGAAGAGATTGCGTCCGGGCGTGGATGTAGCCGTCGGCAGGGCATTTAAATTGCCATGGACGCTGCGTATGGGAGAGGCATCCACTTGTAATGGTTCCATATCCACATCTTCTTGCGGAGTTAAAGCGCCCGCGGATGATGGAGAAACTGCTGCTTCGGTTTGCATCTTCTGGGCTGGCGAGGCGTTACTTGCCTTGCTGATGGGAGACTTTTGCTGGCTGCCCGACTTGCGTGCAGACTTGCGATCCTTAGTAGGAGTGCTGAGATCTGGAATAACCACCACGTCATCGTTGATGACCACAGTATCTGCAGGCGGTTGAGGAGCGGGTGTCGTACTTTCAACGGTAGCTTCCTTTTTGGTCTCTTCGTTGCCGTCTTTTTCGGAGGGAACTTCAACCTCCTTATTTTCAGATACGACCTCCTTAACCTTATTTTCGACTACAACCTCCTTATCTGTTTTCTCTACAGCGACATCCTTATTCTTATCTTCGGCACCCACTTCCCTTTCCTTCTTTTCCGGCAACTTATCCTTAGATTTCTCCACCTTATGCTCTTTGCCTGTGGAGTTACCATTCTGTGCCTTATCCTTGCCATTTGTGGACTTGCTTACGCCGTTCTGGCTGGATCCGGTCGACGAGGAAGAGCTGGTGGAAGCGGTTCGCGATTGGTGGATCTTTTTTACCGGAACAAAGGACTCCGTGATCTTTTTATTGCCATTCTGGGGGCTATTTGAGCGGCCATTGCTGCCAGAAGATTGCTGCAGCCGCGAGACGCTGGTGCCACCGCTCAGTGAGAGTGGCAAACGACGTCCCGACCCAGTGCTTCCTGAATTACCTCCCCCGCCGCTTGTATTGCTAGCCATTTTGCTTAACATTGGTTGGGTTTCCTTCGATGTGTTGCACGATCTCTGCAAGGGAGCACAAACAAAGAGTATATGTGATTAGTCGATTTCATACTGCTGCACTTCAAGTGCAGTGAAAACGAAAACAAAAAGTAAACACGAATTGATTTGCGGTTTGTTTACACCACATTCCTTGCGAGAACCGTTTCTGAAATCAATACCTCCACCCACTTACCACAGATTTGCTGTCCAGCATGGGAATTTTTAATCACAGTCTCTGATTTTTTACTACGCTACGCGTTTTATCTCTCTGATTTCCTAGCACGTCCTCACAGTTTCAAGTCTGAAGCCTTACTTAGAGGGATTTTCGTCCTGCGCCGCCTTAAGTAGCTGGCCGAGGATCAGGATAAGTACAGGTACATGAAGCATGGACAGCCTACCTGCCGATGCAGCTGCCATTTATGATGGACATGTGTGCAGAGATTAGGATGTGATAATTAGCGGGAATAAACGGTCAGCCGGCGACATATGCTAATTTCTACCTCTAAATTTCGAAGTTCAGAAAAATACTCGTTCAAAAGTTACGCTTTGCAGTTTGGGGTGGGTATTTTCGGTTTTTCTGCTTCCCGACTGTGTTATTCTGCTCTGCTTGAGTGGCTTTCACTACCCCACACTTTAAACTGGCTTCCGTTCTATGAAATGCATTCAAAACAAATGAGACGCAAACTTAACAAATACAGACCAGCACGCAAGCTGTTTGCCCCAGTGCGTTTTCCGTTTTCACTCGCCTTGCAAGTGAAATAATTCGAAAGGGTAAGAACGGCTGATGTGAAGAAATTCGTCTAAAATACCGAGAGAGGGAAATTTTCTTGTCATAGGCCGACCTACACTGCACAGACAGCTCGATGCCAGATAAATGCGAAAGCGCAAGTGAACTTAATGCGGAGCATTGCATACTCTACCCAATCATTTAAATCGCATTTCACTGATTTTCTGTGATTAGAGTCTTTACATATTAAGTAGAAATATTGAAAACTAGTTTTAGTTCTTTCAAAAGTTAATAAATACAAAATTATTGCAGGTTAATAAAAATGAACTAAATAATTTGATGTTTGTACTATTCTATATTATTTTGTAATGTTGCTTTTGTTCTTAACTTACTGATCAGTATACCTCAACGCTTTTTGTAAGCGTATCAAAACTAGTTGCACCCAGGTGCATTTATTTAGGAGACACCATGGGCAAGAAGGGAAGGGGAATTCGCTTAGAAGGAAATTGCATTGAGCAGTTTTCTTTTTTTCTTGTTTTTAGAAAGTGGAAATGCGAATGCTGAAAAGTCGCGACAACGAACGATGCTGCAAAAATACATAAAAAATAATGAACACAACTGCAGCGAAAGACTGCAAAAATGAGTATTTTTGCGAGGTTTGCCATGCAGATGCACATTAGTGTGTGCATACATGTATGTACATATGTATTTATAGCCAAGCCCTCTTTGATGGAAATCATCTCTATTGTTGCAGTGCCCTTTTCGTCGTTTGTTTTGGTATTAGCTTCGCGGAGTTGATTAAACTCGAGCATAAATGACTGTTTATATGGTCGAGTGGTTAATGGAGATTCTGCCCCAAGTCTAGTTAATCAATTTGAACGAGCTGTGATCGGATCAGCAAAAAACATAAACAGAAGGAACGAAGCAAAAAATCAGAAACCCACACATCGGCAGCGACAAGCTGTCTGTGTATGGGTAAGGAAAGGCGGCTTACAGTGCGCGCCAAAATATTGCATACAACCAATTCGGCAAGAAAGTGAACTAAATCAAACAAAACTGTTTTCAGACATATTTAGGTAAATAGTGGTGTGTTTCTGAACATCGTATTTAATGAAATATGGAAAATGATATTCAAGTATGCAATAGATAATATGGTTTTCTCAATGTTTACTGTATGTTTAAATTATTGTTAAATATATTTCTCCAAGCTACTTATAATTGCAAAACAAAATAAACTATAGTTTGATATGTCGACATCCCAGGCACAACCTGGTCCACAATGCTTTGCCACCACTGTACCAGGCAATTGTCTGAGGCTCAGATACCGCGTTCATTTTTTAAAATGGCGGCGCGACAGTCGCAATTGGCGATAATTTGTTTGGAGAAAGGAAAAGATTTGAACTAGAGGGCGAGGGGTTTAAGAAAACCCTTTGTGGGGCTATATAACTTGTGTTTCTAACGCCGCTGCTTTATATTTTTCGCACTTTTTGCCATTTCTGAATTATAACTCTTCGTACGCGCACAAATTTATGTACACCTAGCTTGACTATCCTACCGCAACAAAAAGGATGCGCAGATAGTCCTCGCAGAAGCTGTAGCTTTTTAGGTTTTCGTAACTCATTAATAGCGTAAGCACACCCACCTTATAGCGTTATAGTTCTGGAAGCACCACTATTACTTAAACAGCAATTACTTTGCGACGAATTAGCTGATTTCAACTCAACCGACGCCGATACAAACAAATTAAAACCAACGCGCTAGTGTGACCTTAGTAATGACGTGAAGAAATACCACGCGTTGCCGACCATCGTTTCGCTATCGATAAGTCACGTGGTTGAAGTCTTGGAATGTATACTTACATGTGTAGAAACTACATCTTCTTTCGAAATAGGTTTCAATAGGTGAGCAAAACAACTTATTTTAACTTCTAATAACTAAAATTTATTGTAAAGGTTATTTGATGTCTTTTACACTATTTATTTTATAAATATCCACAATCTGGTTGTCCATCCGGCAACTCCCGCTGTCAAGTGCCGAGCGTTGTTCAACACTTGCATGTTTACCTCAAAGAAGAAGAGTAGAAAAAAAATCGTTGTGTAGTGGCAAAATAAATAAATACAGATGTGAGTAGCAGTAAATAAAACATAAAAAGTGCAACAAAAAATGTCACATAAAGTGCCTGACCTTCGCATAGTTTAGTTAACAGGTTGCAACCCTTTTATTTATCAGCGAGGTTCGTGTGAAAACCTCAATGAAACAAAGGGAGAAATTAACGGTGTACTTGCCCATCCATATACGTGGTTATATACATAAGTGTGTAAAGTATCTGTGAGATCTTGAAATCCCTGGTGATTAAGTGTAAATGTTTGCCCTGCATTGCCGTAATCTCTTAAAACAATGTGACTTTTTCACATAAACGAATGGTGGCCTTCTTTCGAGTTCCATTTCCATGGCCTCTATCAGCTGTTTGGCACATGGCATTGGAAGTGCGGGTGTGTGTATGTAAATAGTATGTTGTATGTACAGTACGTATATGTGTGCAAGGGTGACAGCTGTCTCCCTAGGGAGAGCAATGTAAGTGAGTAATATTTGTTTATGTGAAGGCAAAGTTCAACGGTACCTCCACACACACTCACACACCCCCAACATCCGTGCTGATTACGCTGCTGTTTTCACCTACACCAATGTACACTGCGACCGTGTGTAAGGTTTTGCCTCCTCAGCATGATTCGGCACTATTTCGCCCAGTTTTGCCTTTATCATTCATTTACCAACAGCCCAGCGTCACTTAACGCGGAAATTTTAAAGCCGCAATTCGATAAACCAAGATGCTCATAGGTTACTAACGGGTGTGGATTTTCCAATAAACGTCTGATTTGGGTTTTTTTTTTGCGGGGATGGCCCCCTTTGCGGTTTTCTGATAGTTCTTATGGGTTTCATTTGGTGATTCAGATAAATTAGGAGTGGATACAATTTTGTTTTTAAGTTTATTACTTTTCAGTAAAGTGACAGACGTCTAGCAGATGTTCTGGAAAGATTTATCAACTTTATTTTAATCTTTGGTTTCGGATAGTTATTAAACAATAAAAAATATATTAAAAAATAAAAATTTTTTCATGGCATTGTCTTTTTAAAATTGTTTTAAAATTGGTTATAAATATTCCAAAAGGTAATAGGTTAATTCCTCCTATGCACAATGTTCAGTTTAGAGTGTATCAGTGATATTAATATTTCTATCGTCATGTGATAATGCGTTCATAAATTGAAAATGATTTGGGAACATGACTAGCTACTTCCAAATTTATTGCCTTTTTTAATTGCCTGGTAACAATGATTAATCGGATATACAAAACAATATATATAATGCCCTTTATGTTGTGAAATTGCAGAATAGAGACGTTATCTCTAATAAGTTGGTTGATATGTTCGTATTCCATGAAAAATGCATACGAAATTAGTTTATTTTTGTTTTGATTCTATTCAATAGTTCATTTTGCACGGACTTTGAACAGATTTAAGCTATCTTTTGAACGAAACGAAATTCCTAACTGCTTGCATGACGCGCGTAAATTTGTTGAACATACTGTGTAGTCGCGTAGCTACCCTGCAAATTAATTAGTTGGGTACATAAAAAAGTGAGGCTTCCTAAAAAAACTTGCTGGGCGGGTTGGGCACTTCTCACCCAAAACGGAAAATCATGCCAAAAAATTATGTTTGCCATAGGCACAATTCGTGAGCGTCATCGTTACAAACTAAAAACGCAAGCAGGCCGTGCGTTTCATTCATGACATATCTTTTATCGCCACAACGCGGAGTATATTCACCTGTAAAGGTCCAAAAGAACCGAGTCACATGGGTACACACATGTAAGCATGATAGCGCTCTTTGTAACGCTCCCCGCCATCCGAGAGATAAGTCGTCTCTGGGGCCTCTGGGTCTTTGGATTCCGATTCCCGATGGGCCAGGCCAGGCGGAGCAGACCATGGCAGTCAGTTGACGGGCTCTCTCCACGGCGCACGCATGATCGCCGGAGCGGATTTACGGAGCAGCAGCTGATCGATCGTGCGCTTTCATTTTCACACGGACTTTCAGTCTTTGTTCGCGAATTGCCATTATCTCGAGTGGAGTGTGTGCCCAGTCAAGCGCACGATTATTGAAACACAATTGATTATTGTGATCTGACAAAGCTGTGCAGGATCTCCTTATCGATCCCGGATTAGTGCCAACATGCAAACCCAAATGCATTCGCCCATGCAATATGAGACTCACATCTCCAACATGCCCACCCACAACAGCTACTCCAGCCGCCCAGAAGGTTGGTTTTTTTCTGTTTTGGATTTTACCCCGGGTCTACAGTTCAATTCGCAACGAGTTTGCCAAAATATTTTGTTACTCGGGTTTTTGGTAAAAAACCACTGATCATGACAGTGCACATTGCGAATCAAGTTCTATGGCGGGTCCCACACCCTAAAACAGCCCACAATGATTGGCGAAAATGTTTGAAACGATTCTAGATTGTGCTACAGTGAAGTCACCTGTAGGTGACTGTGAGATGATACAAATTAATGGAGTGAAACAGCATTTATTCAAGTTGCATTGCTTGATTTGGACGCGTGTGTGAACATCTGAATAATTTGAGACAGTTGAAACATTATCGTGAAAGATATAAATTCGTGAAAACTGGTTTGTGTTGACAATGCGAATTCCGGTTGGCAATATAGTATCCATTCGAAAGAGTGTACTTGAAGCACTAAAACTGTTGTTTTAGAGCTTTTTTAAATAGTAAACAGATAATTGACTTTAATCTTTAACCTTATCCTAGTTTTTTAATCGATAACTTATAAATCTTTGACCCCAATTTACCTTAATACAAATTATAAAATACTTATAATAGTATATAAATATACATATAACAAAAATAATGACCGCTCGAATTTCTAGAACGTATTAAAGGCCGGTCGTATCTAACCTTTCTATTATCTTAGATATGCATAAAATTGTACGTCATTTCACACTTGGTGGATTTCTTTAAAGTGCCATCTGGGATTTTTGCAAGTTCATAACAGATTAGATAATATAATAGAATAAATAGCAAAAGCTGATTGTCGATCTATTTGCGATGGATGAGGTACAAGGGTTACAGGGCTCAACTGTAGGGCGTGTGTTAGTTTCCCAAAGTTATATTGTTAATTATAGTTATAAGGTAGATTCCAGCGTATATCTCCAAATAAATGTTTATTTGCATATTGTGGAATTACAATATAGTCTGTTGCTCGATTTTCCAGAGGCTGAGATGAGCAGCACTACGGAAAGTTGTTCCATCTCATGCGGTGGTCGGTTCGGATCGGCGCACTCGACCTTAGATGATCACGATGCTACGGATGACGACATGACCTTCTGCATGTCCAACTACGCCAAGGAGGCCCTGAAGATGATGTACATGATGCGTTCGCACGGCATGCTCACGGACGTGGTGCTGGAGGTGAAGAAGGAGCTCTTTCCCGCCCACAAAGTGGTGCTGTCCGCAGCATCGCCCTACTTCAAGGCCATGTTCACAGGCGGACTCAAGGAGTCGGAGATGTCGCGCGTCCAGCTCCAAGGGGTAAGTTGAGCTCAAGCGCGGCCCTCAATTGGTTGGTTTAATGGATGAACAGTTCGTCCGTTTCGCTCTTTCAGGTGTGTCCCACGGCCATGTCCCGCATCCTCTACTTCATGTACACCGGCCAAATACGCGTGACTGAGGTAACGGTGTGCCAACTCCTGCCCGCGGCTACCATGTTCCAAGTGCCAAACGTAATCGATGCCTGCTGTGCCTTTCTGGAGCGCCAATTGGACCCCACGAATGCCATTGGCATCGCCCACTTTGCTGAGCAACACGGCTGCGTTGAGCTGCAAAAGAAGGCCAATGTGTTCATCGAGCGTAATTTCACTCAGGTAGGTTACTAATACAAATACCATATACAAATAGCCCAGGGGACTATAGCTACTGAGTTTCCCTTAGGTGTGCCAAGAGGAGGAGTTCCTTCAGCTTTCGGCATATCAGGTGATAGCCCTGATACGAAGGGATGAACTGAATGTGCAGGAGGAGCGGGAGGTTTACAACGCTGTGCTGAAGTGGGTGAAATACGACGAGGACAACCGGCACTGTAAAATGGAGCACATTTTGGGCGCTGTCCGTTGTCAGTTCCTCACGCCTAACTTCCTCAAAGAGCAGATGAAAAACTGCGATGTTTTGCGGAAGGTGCCCGCCTGTCGGGAGTATTTGGCCAAGATATTCAAGGACTTAACGCTGCACAAGTCCGTCACTCATTGGACATTCTGGAGGCCTACAATGTAGACGACAAGACGTGGACGACACTTCCGAACCTTCGCATTCCAAGATCTGGTTTGGGTGCCGCCTTTCTCAAGGGCAAGTTCTATGCGGTTGGAGGCAGAAATAACAACATTGGATCTTCCTACGACTCAGATTGGGTTGATCGCTATAGTGCAGTCACCGAAACCTGGCGCCCCTGCGCTCCCATGTCTGTACCACGTCATCGAGTGGGCGTGGCCGTAATGGACGAGCTGATGTACGCCGTGGGCGGATCCGCGGGCATGGAGTACCACAACACGGTGGAATAGTAAGTAATCTTAATTATTTGATAAGACATACTAGTTAATTTGAAGATTTCAATATTTGGCGGTACATTATTTTTAACAAAGCGGTTCTATGTGTGTCTAGAAACATTTTATTGATAGGTTAGATAATTATTATTTTTCAATCGACATAGTTTAACGATACGCATTTATTTAAATCTCTTGCAGCTATGACCCGGATTTGGATCGCTGGACTCTTGTACAGCCGATGCATTCCAAGCGTTTGGGAGTGGGTGTTGTGGTGGTCAACCGTCTGCTTTATGCCATAGGAGGTTTCGATGGAAACGAGCGCTTGGGCAGCGTGGAATGCTACCATCCGGAGAACAACGAGTGGAGCTTTCTGCCACCACTACAAACGGGTCGCAGTGGAGCGGGTAAGAATGACTGTGCATCCTGTTATCTAGTTTCCAACTAATTCTGATTTAATTACTATCAGGTGTTGCTGCAATTAACCAGTACATCTACGTTGTTGGTGGTTTCGATGGCACTCGTCAACTAGCCACCGTGGAGCGTTATGATACCGAAAACGAAACCTGGGACATGGTGGCGCCAATTCAAATCGCACGTAGTGCACTCTCTCTGACACCGCTGGACGGAAAACTGTACGCCATTGGTGGATTCGATGGCAACAACTTCCTGTCCATAGTCGAGGTCTACGATCCACGAACGAATAGCTGGACTAAAGGAACACCACTGAAATCGGGTAGATCGGGCCACGCGTCGGCCGTTATTTATCAGCCAGCGTGTTCCACCACATTTATGGACTACGAGGATAGCGACGCACCACAGACCGATGGAAGTAACAACGAGGGCAGGGACGGACATACCCCACACAACTCGTACGGTAGTGGGAGTCCACATTATCCTGGAACAGCGTCCAATATGCAGTTTCATAGTTCATTTGGATCGAGCGGCTGCAACAATTGTGACTCGGAAACGGATATAAAACCAGATATTACTACAGAACAACATAGTTTTCAAATTCCCGCCATCAAATCAGAGGAGGAGCTGTTCAATCCAAGCTGTCCTTGGTCTACAATGCAAGAAAGATTTCGAAGAACTCCACCAGAGTCCTTCTCACAGAATGAGCAAACCGTAGATAGTGTGCGTCATAAACTTTTTAAAACCAAAAAATGTTTTTTAAGCACAGCAGCGAAAGTTTTTCACAGTCACATCGAAGATCGCCTGCGAAAACTCACGAGTGCAGCCACATGACAATACGAATCCGAGCCTCACGCTTAGCCTCAACCAAAAACATTATTCATTGTACAAAGCCTGATCGTTTCCCCTAGAATTCCATGTTGAGAAGCAGCATTCCATTGTAATATTACTAGTGTGTTCGCTAGGTGATAATTCGTCAAACCGTTTTTATGGCATCCATAACATAACTGGCGCTCGTCAGACAATTTTAAAAAGATTGATTAGGGTTAATAGTTGATTAGTGGGAGGAAAGTTTCGTATTTTATGTATTTTGTAGGTAACCAAACTGATAGATTGCGTATTGTACTTTTTTAACGTAGGATAATAAAAGGAATTATGTGCATCCAAGATAGTTTTTAAGAAAAAAACAAATACGTTAAGAAAAATAAAACAAACATATTTTACAAACTTATTTAATCTGTTCTTAATCTAGTGCGAACCTTTGGTCTACGCGTGGATTTTATTTATTCTGTGGCAACAAAGAGGCCATATATAAATTTCTTCCCATTAAAACTCACCGTGACAGCGCATTCCATTTGAATGATAAACTGTTCGTATTTCTTTGTAAACGACTATTTGTGTATTTAGCTCTTAAACAAGTTGTCTTAACAAGTTGAACATTAAAGACTCCTCTGCTTTCGGGGCCTTGGAGGATTAAAGGAAACATGCGTGTTGTCGGTTATGGAAACGATGTTCAGGCCACCCATTTGCAGTCCTTTGATGGCCGACTGAATTAAAAATATTCAATTATTTTTAAATGGCATGAGTGACATTAAGTTTTGCGCATACCATTCTTCCAGGACCAAGACCTCGGACCTTCACTCGCACAGTCTTCCAACCCAATTCAATGGCTTTCTAAAATACAATTGAATTTTTCGTAAATTTCTAGAAATAGTTTAGGATGTATTCAAATGCATATGGTTTACGTATATAAATACACTATTGCGTCCCATTATTAACAAAAACCACATCAAATTTCAACGTTTACTAGCTAAACGCCAATACAGCACAACTTTAAAGTTCTATCTTTTATAGTCTTGAAAATATTGTCGTTGTTTTATGTAGTTTGTAGTTTTCCACTTTAGTATAACCGATTTTTCTGAAAATGACTTACTCCACTAATGGTAACCGCAGTGGCTTGAGCTGCAATGTTGGTTCCCTTGCGGGTGTTTTTGAATCCCTCAATTCCGCAGGATCGTATCAGACGGAGGACTCCTGGACAGAGGGTATACGTTAGTGCACAGTTGGTGTAAAGTTCCACATGACCCACCTTTGTGATCCGTGACGGAAATAATTGTGTTGTTGGGTGAAACGCGAATATTGCAAATAGGCAGCTCGTTAAATGGTGTTCCATTGAATAAGGTGGTGGCGGTGCTGGCATCCGGGAAAAACTTAGCCTTGCTAAATGGAAAACTCATTGCAATCAAGATTATTTACAAATGTAAAATGTAATCCCAACCGGTTAATAAGTGTATCGATGTCCACGGTCTTTTCACCCACGGTTCCTTCGTCTTTGGCCGGTAAAGATGCGAGCATTTCCTTGCGGTCCTCCGCCTTCCGCCAGCAAGCGCTCGTGTGTATCCTAGAAGTCTGGAGCGGCACAGCGGGCAGAGTAATGCTCCGAAGAGCACTTAGAAATACACTTTTTAGTGACATTATTAATTTAATTCTCAGAGGGTGCACAGAAACCAAATTACATCACACCGCCAGTCTGGCAACACTGGCAGTGTTGGCTAGCACGCTACAACAAGTGGGCACGCTTCGTGCTGACTGACAAAAGATCCAGAAGAAGACTATTTTCACGTGTTCTTGTTTTAAGTTGGTTTTGATTCCGGTTATCCTCGTTTAAAATGGCTCTAAAAAGGTTGAAGAGTAAGTGTTTTGTATATTTATATTTATTTAATGTAGCTTTATATGTATATTCATAATCCGCAGCCAAGAAATCCAAGAGGCTGACCGGTCGCTTGAAGCATAAGATCGAAAAGAAGGTGCGCGACCACAACAAAAAGGAACGTCGTGCCGCCAAGAAGAATCCGAAGAAGGGTAGCAAGAAACAGAAGCTCATCCAGATCCCGAACATCTGCCCGTTCAAGGATGATATCCTCAAGGAGGTGGAGGAGGCCAAGCAGCGCCAGGAGGCAGAGCGTTTGGCCCGCCGCGAAGCCTTTAAGGTCGAACGCGAACAGAACAAATTCAAGACCCTGGAGTCCATGGTCGAGGATGCAGACATGCGAAGCACTGTGCACGGAATAATGCACGAAAACGATGCCCAGGATCAGGACGAAAAGAAATACAAGAACGCCGTGACCAAGGAGCAGTCATTGAAGCAGTACTTCAAGGAATTCCGTAAGGTAATAGAAAACGCCGACGTTGTCCTGGAGGTGGTTGATGCACGTGACCCCCTGGGAACCCGCTGCAATGAGGTTGAGCGTGCCGTGCGCGGTGCTCCGGGCAACAAGCGACTGGTCCTGGTGCTTAACAAGGCCGACCTGGTGCCGCGAGAGAATCTGAACAACTGGATCAAGTACTTCCGCCGCAGCGGACCAGTCACCGCCTTCAAGGCTTCCACACAGGATCAGGCCAACCGTCTGGGACGCCGCAAACTGCGCGAGATGAAGACCGAGAAGGCCATGCAGGGTTCTGTCTGCATTGGCGCCGAGTTGCTTATGTCCATGCTGGGCAACTATTGCCGCAACAAGGGCATCAAGACCTCGATTCGCGTTGGCGTCGTTGGAATTCCAAATGTAGGCAAGAGCTCCATCATAAACTCGTTGACCCGCGGCAGGTCCTGCATGGTGGGCAGCACACCAGGAGTGACCAAGTGAGTTCAAAATTTATCTCTATGGTGCATCGGATTAATGAAATATATTCATTTTTGCAGGTCAATGCAAGAAGTAGAGCTGGATTCCAAAATCAAACTGATTGATTGTCCTGGAATCGTATTTACCAGCGGAGGTGAAAACTCTCATGCAGTACTGAAGAATGCACAGCGTGTGGGCGATGTAAAGGATCCCTTCACCATTGCCGAGAGCGTGTTGAAGCGTGCCAGCAAGGAATATTTCTGCACGATGTACGATATTACAAACTACGACACGTTCGAGGAATTCTTTGCTAAAAAGGCAGCTAGAATGGGTGAGTAATTTAAATTCTAACTGGCATATACATATGACAATAACTCGTTACTTTACGCCCATTATAGGAAAATTTCTGAAGAAGGGAGTGCCAGATGTTGTGGCCGCAGCAAGAAGCGTGCTCAACGATTGGAACACGGGCAAAATCAAATACTGTACACAGCCTCCAGAAGTTCAGGAAGGACAAAGTGTGCACATAAGTGCCTCGATAGTACACTCAGAGGCCCGCGAATTTGATGTGGAGAACTTTGAGTCAATGGAGACGGAAATCCTAGAGCATTGCGCTGTGAAAACTGATGACATTATGGAGATAACGTCTACAGGGCCTCTAGAGATTAGACAACCGCGTGAGGAAGCGGAACCTGCAGATAAAATAACTGCCAGTTTGGTCATAGACGAGAAGGAAAAACCCGCAAAGGGTCGCAAACGAAAGCTAGATGAGGAAAAGGAGAAGGTTGATCCCAGCCTGCTCCTAGAAGGTAAGCAAATATAAACCTTCACCATGGAACATGGAAATGTATTAACGCTTTTGTTATATATAAATTCTAGAAAACCAATCCCTCAATAAAGGCATCAAACAACAGCAAAAGCTAAAAAAGAAACAGAATGTCCGCAACGAGAAGAAAATCTCCAAAATTACAGACGTTCTGGATAGCTTTAGCTTAGGTTCATCCTCTTCCAAGGCAGAGAAATACGATTTTGATGAGGACTATGTGATTGAGTAAATTCTGCCTTAGTTTTAATAATTAAATAAATCTGTTGATAATACACTATAAAATAGAAGGGTGTAAAGTCTCTGAAAAACTAAAATAACATTTTATTACTTTGAAAGAAGGGCTGCAGCCTTTTCAACATCGCAAATGTGGTCCTTCTTATTGTGGATTGCACTGGACCAAATAAAAGTAAATCCCCGATTTGACCGGAGCTTTGCTCATCCCAAAGCCCAAGAAAATGGAACTACCCGGTGTTCCTTCAAAAAAATGAGAAAACAGTAACAGTTTAACGTGGATCGCATTTATTCTTAAAACGAAATACATACAAGGCTGGGATTTTAGGATGGCCTACATGCAGTTTGGTTTGGTAAGGGTTAATAAATCTAGCGCACGGATTTTAAGTAGAACACCAGTTCCTCGAATTCGCATTTGCTACAGGTGGAAATGCAAACGAAGTTGGTGCATTCGTGAATGGACAAAAAGCGATTACAGATTTAAATGAAATTATTCTATGGTACTCGGCTGCTGAAAGTATCGTGGTGCGATTTCTTTCAATACATTTGACAAATGACAGATATTTTAATTTAAACAATGAATGAACGTAATAATGACAACGAAAACAGTCAAAATATCAACATAAAACAAATAATGTTCGAACATGACGTGTGCTTTCTAAAGCCAATCGAATCCTCTTGCGCTAGAATCTACAACCGTATAGAATTTGTTAATGGTGTTTTTTCTTTAACCTAGGATCTATGCAGATTTTACTGAACAGATTTGTATTTCAGTGATGTTTGGTTTCATTTGGGTGGGGTATAAATTATGGGCTTGGGTTGCTCTAAAAACGTCGCATAGAAAAGGTAGTGGCTTCTGAATGTATTGCATCGTAACTAGACTGTTCGCCATTCTCGAAACTATTAACCCTGAAGTGCCTTCTGTTTAGTATGTATGTAAGATTAAATATTTATACATATCATATAGCTACTGGCAATGGAGCTCTAGCCCCATGCGTCGGTACGTACTACATGTGTATATATAGAGTGAATCACAGGATTTCAATTTTTGCTAAGTATTTTTAACAATCAATTACTATGTATTTCGGCCCGACTCGCTTCGACTTCTCGTCTCCTCTCCTCTCCCTCTCTCTCTCTTTCTATCTCTCTTAATGCGACTCAGATGCGTTAAAATTAATTTCGATGTGTCTACTAGCAGTAATTGAAACTTGTTTCGTAATTATGTATATTAACATTTAAAATGATTTCTTTTGCAGTCCTTTGTTGTTCCAAATTATTGGTTGTTTAGTGGTTAACTGGCGGCTCGATCTCCTACCTCCCGCCAGACACCTCCATCTCGTCCTCGCCGGACGATAATCCCTCAGTGCGCACACCTGTCTGCACAGCCTGGTCAAGAGCTTCTGCGCCTTCTGCAGCAGTTGGCGCGATCGCCAGCAGCTCACCTCGTCGCATGCGCATCCCAAGCCGGGCTCAACCAGGTGCTTGGATACCGAATGAGGTCCTGCCGAACGGGCCTGCATCAGGTACTGTCACCGCAGATGGCTGAAGTGAACCTCCAGCCAGCAGGGGCAGCCCATGATGTCCTGTCTTTTGTAGTCGCGTCCCCAGCCCTTGCCAAAGCTGATCTTTATGCTGAAGTAGTCGACGGGTCCCATGGGGTGGTGTCCTTGCCCTTTCATGCTTAGCAGTTCAGCCCTGAAAATCGAAATAAATATACTCCATAAGAGGCTCTGAATTTCTTGAAAACTTTATTGAGGGATCTTACCTATTGGTTTCAAAGGCCTTCAAACAGTAGCCCGGCATCACCTTGCACACTCGGTCCAGATTTTCGGCCAGGGTGGGTGAATCGACAAAAATGGTTGTATTCCCACGGTTGTAGATCCACACATCGCCGTTCTCCAGGCTCAATGTGACCCCTGTGAGGCGTACTCCGATTAAAACCTCCTTTCACGTTAGAAAACCCTTTTCTCTTACCCAATCCGACCGTCTGACGCGCTGTTGGCACCGCCTCCGAGTGTATCTGATTGCCTGCGGGTGTGAGGTCACGTAGGCACATGCTGTCCACCTCACTGGCCACAATCCCATCCGTGTAGATATTGACTGCGTTCGTTTTGGCGTGAAAGAACTCCCCGACTCGGTGGGCCATCTCCCAGTAGGCGATTTGGCACCAGACCTTGCTGTTGATGTTGTGATCTGAAATTCAAGAGAAACATGATGCTTTAGATACAGGTACCATTTTGAATAGAGAGGGACTATAATAATTGCAATACCAGTTTGAGAAATTGTAAGTTTGCATGTGCGGAGGTATACAGGGATGGATTTATGATGAATTTACAAGGACTGCTAATTGCAACTACTTCTCATATCTTTCACAACTTACGCTGCGATAAGGTTGACGCCTAAAGATTACGATGCCTAGTTAACTAGCTAATTTATTTGTCAGATTGTCAAGTCATTAAATTCTTAAAGATGCCTGCGATAATGTATTCCCATTAATAACTATTATTCAAATCGCAGTCTTGTAACCCGCATACAAATAGCAGACTAAAGCGGTAATAACTCTTTCGCCGCTCAATAAAATGTGATTTAAAATTGCCATAACATTCAAGCGATATCGGGGGAGTAAGCGCTATATATCGCCATATCGTTTGAAAATACAGAAAGAACCAAGAGACGGCGACTACGGCGAGTCGCGCATTCAAACAGGCACATTCACATTACGTTCACACTCACTTGTGTGCTCAGACATTTAAATGGTAATAATTTTGGCGCCAGGGCATTACGTAAACAGACCGGCGACGCGTATTCTGTATTTGTGTGGTATTCATTTGCGCATATATCGGCCTGCTCGGCTGTGTGTTGATATACATACATACATACATATGTATGTCTGTATATACATATAGTACGCAAACCCACAGAGTCTGTTTATGGGTTCATTTGTATATTCCGATTCCGAACGCGTGTCGGGCCAATAACAAAGTGAGAAACAAGTGCCACTCTTTATTTGAAATCCTTGCTGACGAGAGTTTTCGAAAACGCGTGGGCTTTGAGTACAAATTGTTTGAAATTTATGTCCACATTAAACCATTCATAAAATTGAAAATTTATATTTAATTGAATGAATATATGTACCTATGAATTCCTCGGAATTAGTAAACAAAATGCGCTGAATTTAACTTTTATAGTCGTAAAGCGAGACAATGCTAAAATTGCGTATACGCCACCGTATCCAAAGTTATTTATATGTATATATGTATGTACATATATATCTATTTGTTTAATACCTACTTCGGATGACACCATTACCATTGTCAGCATAAACCCACACCCTCGTCTTGGGAATTTATCAATCAACAATGGCATAAAGAGCATTGTCAGACAACAGAGTGCAAATATCGCGCATACGCCATGGTGGCCAAATTGCCAATTGCAACAATGCCAGCGGGTCGATAGTCGATTGGCAGTGCAGTTGGCCAGAACGGCCGAAGCCGATTCGAGAAATGTGCTGTGCGCATTGGGCGCCACACACAATCTACAATCGCTCGGCGATTCAGAGGAAAATCGAGGGAAATCGCTGGGAAAACGAAAAGGCCGAAAGGCGCTAAAGGCCAAGCCCAGGCGGGCGGCTAGTGGCGCCAAGTAAAAATATATCGCAATAAATCCGTAGACGGCTTTTAAAATTTTGCATGGCAAAGAATGTGCCGAATGGGGTGGCAGGCGGCGGGCGATGGGGGGCCAGCGGGGGCGTTGGACGCTGCAAGTGGCGCCTGTCCGATGTTTACCTAATTAGGTCGACGCCGGCGATTCCGTCGCGTCTCGCCATGGCCACGAAAAATTGTTTACCCCACCAGGCTGCCGTCGCCACCTTGCTCGCTCAACTGGGAGAGCAGCAACTCGCCAAGATTGTGGGCCAGTGGAGTTGATCCAGGCGAAAGGTGATTCGGAAAATTGGGGAATCAAATTGGCCCCAATTGAATATCTACGTGGAAATTTCAACAGGTTTCGCCTCATACATTACACCTAATGCCAAATTGTTCGAATTATTGGCCTTGAATAAATAAATAATTTTGCATTTTCATTATTCATATTTGAATAATTTTAATGAATTCATGATTCTTATGGATTGTTGTCTTAACATGGGTCTAATGATATTTTTCTTGTGAATTTGATTCATTTCGTGCAAAATTGTGATGGAGAGCTGTTCTATTTAAACTAAAGATTGCCGCAGTGTGTATTTGAAAAATGCTTGCAATACACTGCACAAAGAACTCTAAGCTGGAGGAGGGTTCTGCTTGAAAGATCTGCCTACTGCAGTTTTTCCTGTACTACATATTTGTAAATTCGTAGCGCCGCTTCATGGCTGCTGATTCCCCTTGCTAATATTTATGTAAGTAGGTACATAAATGTACATTCATTTGTGTTAGACGGCCGAATCCACGGGCTGCTACATCATCTTTAAATTTAGAATATTTTATCTTCAATCTGTGTGCATGTGTGGGTCGAGGCAGTGGCCTGTAAGTTTGTTGGTGGCACACATGTGGTGCCTTTGGGGAAACACGGATGCTCGACTTGTGTGTGCTCCATTTCGGGCGAGTCCCACCGGCGAAGAAGTTGCAGTAATGCAATTACGAAATTGAATCGATTGCTCAAGAAAGCTGAAAGTATGTGGATGATTGAACCATGCGTTGAACCATCCCATATTACTTATTGGCGTTCCCTTAGTTAATGTCTATATCGGTAAAACGCATTTTGAAAATCTGCAACTAATATTATATTGGATCTGCCTCTACATTCCCTCGTTTTGCTAATCACCTTCCATCACTGATTAAAAATTCATCAGAAGGCCGTTTAAGACCATCATTCGCAGTTCAAAGACTATGCAAACAATGTCCATTTGACAACTTGTGATGGGAATCAATCAAATCGGAATTTCAATCTATTTTTAACTGGCCTGTCACCCAATCGTCGTAAAGCCGCGACTTAACGGTCCATTTAAATGTAATAGTTTTCCGTCGTTCCGTCGCCAGTACAATGCCATAAAAAAGCCAAATGGACGATGGTATACATACACACACACATGCACACACAACGTATACGTATATATGCATGCATGTGTGAGTTCTGGCCAGTTTCAGTTTCACGGTGCCGTCTCAGTCGCCGGGTAATGGTGGTGCCGTGAATGATATCATAGCCTCCATAGCCCCATAGTCCCCATAGGACCCCTTGTGCCCCCTCAGCCCACTCACCCCCTTTCAAGCACTCTTGTAAGTTAGCATTAAGATTGTGGCGCCATCGAGAGCGCCAACTCACCTCGCTCTCCGCGCTCACGCCCTCTCTTTCGCTCAGCCTGCCGCCGCCCGTGTTTGTTTTTCGCTCATTATTTATTTTCATTTCGTTTTTGCTGTTTTCGCTTAAAAGTTAATATCAATATAGAAAGTGACGACCTGACGCGGCAAGCTGGCGCCACGATACAACAACAACTTGCCCGCCAGAGAGAGCGCCGCTCACACACACATCAGCAGCGGGCCCCAGCCCCAATACACCCAAACGGCAAAATAATCGCAACACTTCGTGCTCTCCCACTTTCTTACACTGAACAAAATGGCGTTACATGTTAACTAATAATAGCATTTGGAAATATATTTTTATTCTTTTTGGTTGAGATCGTTATTTATGCCTATAAACTAATGCTTAACTTTAGAAAAAGATTTTTTATTAGGTCGGAGTTGTGATATTTAGTTCAGAATTATACATATGTAAGCAACCTCGACATATCACATTATAACTCCATGCTTTTCTTTAAAAACCAAATATAACAAATTACGGAAGATTTTTATTTTCTGTGCACTCTACCAATCCTCTGAGAAGCGGGGGAGAGAAAAAGGAGAGAGGGATTTTGGGGCACAAAACTCACCTTTTCCATCAGTGGTAAACGACTCGTAGAGAGTCGGCTTGTAGAAGCTCGAAATGCTGGTGCTTTGGGCACTCCACGTGCTCAGCGCTGCCGACTTTGCATCGTTCTGCGAGTCTTCTTCGAAATCTGCAAGATTTGGCGATGATTAGTGTACCCGGATCGAAAATCTATATAGAAGAGCCGGCTTACCTGCATCTCTCAGTCTCAGCATTTTTGAGCGTTGGTATGGCGGCGTTGGGGCTTCTAAAATGGAAGACACAAGAGACGGGATTGTTTTAGATATCTTGGAGATACATAATTAGAGCTATACTTGTATAAATAGTTTTCTTAGTTTTGTAATAGATGCATGATAAATAAGTAAAATCTGCAGATCTTAAGCAGTATCAGTACCCCCATAACTTGTTGAGGTCTTATATAACCAATTTGTTAAACAATTGTATAACAGCACAGTGGTTTGGTACTTTTTTAAGATCACACTAACATAACCTGCTCGAAAGGGGTAAACAACTCTACAATGACATAATTGAAAATTCGGTCCAATTCGATCTGCCAGAACCTAAGTTAGTTTAAGTTGGTTTCCTACTCAAATGTAATAAACTAAATATACCAAGTTTATGAAATAACTTGGCTGACTAAACCATATTAAAATTCTTATCTCAACCTTATCAGCCTAATGCACTTTTACCCAGTTTCATTTTGGACAGCCCCATGGGAGATTACAGACCCTTTCGAGTTAACCAAAAGTTCGAGTTATAAATGCGCGTCTTCTAGTCGCGGGCGCATATAGGATGAGATCATGGTTCGCAAAACTAATACTAATACTAGTGCTCGAATATTTGAGCAGCAAATCAAAGCGAAACAAAAACAGAGAGAGAGCAACAAAGCCAAACAAAAATAAAGGCCAGAAAAACTAAAAACCACGAAGAAAGAAAAGGCAGTCGAAACAAACCCAGGCGTAAGCGTAAGCAAGCCAAACATCAGCGCGGCGATATAAAAATAAATAATCTTTGCATATCAGCCAGCCCCACTGGGGGACATTTTATTTTTATTGGCGCAGAAATCGTTTGATGTGCGGCGATCTCCGATCTCCCATCTACCATCTCCCATCTACCAGCTCCCATCTGCGATTCCTATGGCGCTGTATTTAATCTCGCTTACATTCTACATCCTACTCCGTTTTCATTCTTCGAGTTTACTCCCAAAAAAGCAAACGGAACAGGTCGTTTTTGGTGGCTGAGATGGGCGCAAACAAAGGCCTCAATGGATTACCTGCCAGATCCGAACCTCTCATTCAATTAAATAAATTAGCTTATTTATGAAACGTCGCATTAACATTTTATTGGATGCATTAATGTATTACTTAAAAAATAATAAACTGTTTGACGAGAGCGCCATGAATATAACATATTTTGATATTATTAGAAAGAACTTTGGAACAAGTTTAACTACCTTTCTGTTTGTTTACCATGAATAATTATTAGGCAACAGGTCTACTTTGTTTTAATAAAAAATTGAATACAAAATAATAAATTTTAAGATAAAAATAAGATAGAAGCCCTTAGGATAATTTGTTATTTTTAAGGGGCACGGCAATATGTAAGGCAAACCAGACATAAATCAAATCAACTTTGCATCTAAATGTCGTTGATTAGCTTCCACCCAATCAAATGCAAATCTATGCGGTACATGTGAGAGAAATTAATATTCAGCCAACAAAAATCGCCACAAGAGAAGTGCACATTGAAGTCCAAAAGTAGCAATAAAGGTGCAACAGGTGAGCCCAGATTTCGATGGGAATAGAAGATCTGCGGTAAGTAATGCTCTTGGTATTCTGACGGCGCATAAATCGCTTGATGCGCCTCGTCAACGGCGCCTGGCGACTCGAATCGCCACGAATGTACCCAGATCGTGGCGATTCGCCACCGCCACCACCATCACCATCGCCACCGCCGGTCCCCAAGCCCCAATGTACCAGTTAAACCTGATTACGAGCGGCCGCGTCATCGACGCCAACGTCGAAAATCTAACAATTCTTAAAAGAACCATAAAAACAAAAACACGAGCGCCGCAGCGAAACCGAAACTGAAACCAAAGGGAGAGCCAACCATTCCAGCACGCCGTCAAAAAGCTGATGGATGGATCGTATGACCAGTCGGCGGAATAGGCAACCGAATATTCACGGCTCTGGCTGGGTTTGGGGTTCTGGCAAAAGAGGGCCAGTCCATTGAGTCAGATTCCAGTAATTGAAATTTAAACCAGGCGATTCCACAAAGGGGACACCGCTTTGGTTTTTGACCGTGCTCCAGATTTCAGTTCGTATTTAAAATGGATTTCAGAATGTATAGTGTAACGCAGAATGTATAGTGTAACGCATATGTCTCATTCAAAATTATCTGATATGTATAATTCAATCACTATAAAACCATTCTCTAATGTTTCACTCTACAATCATTTTTACCATATGTATATATATATATATTGGTCGGAAATAATTTTAAATTCTAGGTAATATTTTGTAGTACACAGCGGTGACTGCGTTTCCATAAACTCACCTACAGCACACCTGACTTAATGATTAAAGCAATCGTAACAGCGAACTCCGTGCTATTCGATGCATACAACGTAATTAGTCAAGTTGCCTCCATCGAAATCATTAAATAGTCCCGAAACGATTTCGACCAGCGCAAATATGCCAGCATAAATATGTATCTGTAGCCGATCTCCAGAGGAGCACACAAAAACCCTCAACCGCGCAGTGCAGCTTTATGGCCAAGAACCGCACCTCTGTGAATGGGATCGGATGGATGGGGCAGAGGCACGCAAAATGATCCTTTTTATAGGTGCCTCGCTGCGAGGCAGGGACGTTGGGGTCGGTGGAGTCGAAAGAGCCAATGGAACCACGATGTCCAAAGACCAAAGCACCGGTCGCGGGACCACTCGTCGTTACAATTCCTGGAATTGTGTTCCCCGACCGATGCGGATGGAATAACATTATCGAGTTGTTTAATGTGTTCGGCGCCATCATTAAAAAACCAGTCACTGTCGGGACGTCGTCCATCCGCCGGCCAGACGACGATGACACAGCCAGCAGAAGGCAGCCAGAAATCCAGAAAGCCAGAAAGCGGCCTGTTGCCTGTTGCCGATTGCCGATTTCCCTGTTGCCAGTTCCCTGTTGCCTTTTTTCCAGTTGCCAGTGCACAGGCCCGTTGCACAGGCACACTGGTAAAGTGGCACAGGTAAGCGGCCAGGTAAGGGAAGCTGTATCTGTATCTGTATCTGGAGACCGGCACGAACAGAGTCTTCATGTTTCCCAAAAGATTGTGTTTTGTGCACAGGAATGTCGGTATAGACATGCCTTTTTGCCATCACATCTACAGTGATTATCGGTTAGGAAAAGACTCTGAAACTGCTGGCATAAAAAGAGTGGTGATCTTAATCTTAGTCGCTATTAAGTTAAACATCAACAAGTAAACGTATGCAATTTCCTAATTAATTTGTTCGCAATCTTACAATCGCTTGGATTTCTTTTGCTGTTGACTTCCCCAATTAAAGGTTTATTTTACATTAATTAAATGGTTCATAAAAAAGGTTTTTATTCTTATACTAATTGGGACTATTTTCTTTATGAATTAATAAACCTCACATAAAACGTACACATAGTTTTACTACATTGATAAGAACGACCATTCATCGATCTTTATTTGGTGTGTCTTTCTGTTTGTACGGTGGAGGGGGGCTATAATCGTCTTTTGATGAGTTTGATAGGTGAAATCATTGTAGCTTCAGCGGAAGTTCTTCCTTCTGCACATGGCACAAAAGTGGGGTTGTGTTCGAGGTTTGAGGTTTGGAATTTGAGGTTAGGCTAGCTCCGCATATAGCACCATCGCCAATTGATGAAAACAACCCACACATATGATGTATTACATGCATGCAGTTTAGTGCTGATATAATAGTGCGATTAGATTAGCACTAGAACAGCGATCCATGTGCCCATACAGTTAGTTGTAAGCTCGGCCGAGTGATACGCACGTTCTAGATAACGTTCAATGTGCCCAGTAAATCTGGTGGCCGGCAAATGGGTTATAAATAAATGGCACTCGTCGATAGCTTTCAACCGTGATGAAAAGCTAGCTGCAAGCTACGATGTAAGTGCATGGTGCATCTTTCAATCTGAATTCGATGTACGAGTATAATGCCTACAGATGCAATTGGTATGTCTACGTATTCTTCATGCGCCAACGAAGTGTGTGCATGCGCGTGCTAAAAATAAAAAACAAACAAATCGGAAAGCGCACATGTATGTAATGCACATATGTACGATGTACATATGTATGTACATGCACATGCTCCGATGTTTGCCCGAATGTACATAGTGCGAATGGGATTTTTAAACGGTGCGCCAACTAGCTGGTGGCGACGGATATGCCGCGGCCCCAGCTACAGTAAAGCGTCCTAAGAAATCAAACCAAGTTTCGATGGAAATTTTGTTGCAGAACAATTGAACATTTTAATGTATTAATAAAAAATGAAGGAAAAATATGAAATAATTTCAAAATTTACTTTTAGTCTTTGTACTCTGAGTATTGGGTCCGGCCAAACGCCAATAAGTAGGCAACGTTTTCATTCAACATCCTAGTTGAAGTTATTTTCTTAACTATTATCGACATTGGTCGATAAAGTGTTCCATTGAGAATAAATCATGTTCAAAAATGATTTAAAAAAAATTCTCAGGGTGGGTCTGGGAATTTCTTAAATTTCTCAAACCCCTTAAGATTTTTTGCCTTGATGATTGAGGTTTGATTTAGGGCAGCTGGACTGTATTCTGAATGATTCGAGTACTCGGACGAGTACGGGTAATGGGTAATGGGTATGGGCAATGGGTAACGGACTCCGCCGACTTTGCTTTAGCTTTAGCTTTTGCGTTTGCGTTGGCGACGACGCCTGATTATTTCCTGGCGCCAGTTTCTAAATTTACGCAAATTATTTTGAAAAGAATTTAGTCGCCGTCATGTTGGGCCGACCGTTTGCGTGGCGCTTTCACGCACATTCTCCGCTGCTCTCTCCGCTCCCCCACGTGTGTGCGTGTGTTGGTGCTCGAGTGTGGTGTGCGGGCCGTGATAAAGCGGAATAAATGAGCCGGAGAGCGGTGGATCCGGTGGGTGTGTGAGTGCGCGGTGTCTATGTCTGTGTCTGGGCAAAAGTCAAGGCGGCGGCGCACAGTGAGCCAACACAGAAAGAAATAATAATGCAAAACTAGTTCACATTTATCATGAAAAAAATCCCTTTTAGCCTCTTATTATCCAACCATTTTAGCTGCATCCTGCTTTTCCAGAAGAATTAGCAGTGTAGTTTACTGTTTGTTTATTACTTAGTTTGTTTATTGAGACTAAAGACAAATGCATTGGAGTGCGATGGTAATTAAACTACGGATTTGTTACGTTAATGAATGTACGTGCAAAAATGTAGAAGTCGCACTCATCACATGACAACTGATATGTAAAAGCAAATATAGGTATTTTTATGCAATCAGATCATTTTCATGCGGTATCTACACTTTCTTTTCTGTGCAGGAACTTGAAATTCAGTTTAATGCATTCGGATGATACAGATACAGATACAGATACAGATGCACCTTGTATCTGGCTCTTTTGGCTTCGCTCTGGCTCTCCAGACCGAAAAACACTCACTCATAAGTACGAATACCCACACCACAGCAGAGTGCAGCCCATGCTCGTTTGCAAAAAAATGAAATTGGCGAGCGGCGGCATGTTTGTATGGATTTCGCATGAGGCACCGAAAGTTCGCTTGTGTGAGTGACAGTGCCTGTCTGTGTGGCCTGGCGCCACCAAATACATGCTCACCACACACCCAGTGCATTGGTGTGCGCCTGTGTGCCTTCACCTACAGTGGCGGGCACGAGTATTGGCACAGCTGGCGCTTAGATTGCTATTAGCTTTTCCTCCCGCCATAAAGATTCGGATAAGGTGCGAATTTATTGGGGGGAAACCAATTGCAAATGAGTTTTGATCGATCCAAGTTCAGTAAGTAAAGGCGATTTCCACCCTTTTTCGGTTCCGGAAGTGGAATTGATAAATTTTAACTCTTCCAAGAACTAATTCATTACTTAAAATTATTCAACGAATTTAAAGTTAAGTTTAAGTTAAAGCACTGTCTAGCGTTCTGGATATGCGCATCGTAACTTATTGGATTCCGAATTATATGTATGTATGTACATTGGGAATCGACAAAAGTTCTGAGGTGTGATCTTATTATTAAAATTGTTTTCATGATGTATGTTTAAACATTCTTGGGAACATTTCTTGCCTAGAGTTTAGAACCTCGAGCTTCTGCTTCTAACTGCTAACTTCCCCAGCCTAGGCTACTTTATAGAAGTGACTCCCTGCGGCAGGAGAACAGTGGTCCTACCTGTTTCGGTCTGGTGCAGGATGCGAAACCAATGCAGCGGGTTGCAGCACGTGTAGATGCAGTCGCGGGCGGCGGGACAAACAGGCAGTCGCTTCAGTTCCTTGCCGTTGGTCAATTCCTTCCAGAAAAACAACCGGCTGGCGGTCACGTGCGGCTCCCAATCCGTTTGCGTTTTGCAGGGTTCCGAGGGTATCAGTATGCACTGCAGGTAGGTGGGTGCGGTGGTGGTGGGTTCCACGACATCGCGCTGCGTCCTGGTCGGCGGATCCACGCGACTCTTGACTGCCAGCAGGAGTGCGTTTCTCTGCTTGCGCTTGAGTTGCTTCATCAGCGCATCGAAATCCTCGCGAGTACGTTTGCAATTCTGGACTTGCGTTGGTGGAGGATAAGCGGCGGCTTTGGCCGTGCTGACTGGAATCGTGAGTGTGGATCCGCTGGTGGACTCCGTCGCGCCGCCGCAGCATTTCCGAAACATGGTTGTAAAGGTGGTGGCACTTATCATCCGGCGGTCCACCGGCTGAACCTGTCCCTGATCCGGATTCCGATCCTGATCCTGATCCAGATCGCTTCCGTCGATCAACATATCGTCGCAGGAGCTTGCGCAGCTGGAGCCAGGAGCGGTACAGCAGTGGTCGCATGCTGACGGAGGCGGCGACAACAGATCCATGTGATTTGGCAGACGGCGGTACGGATGGCTGTTGTTGTTGTTGTGGTTTTGCCCCTGACTCTGACTCAGACTCAAACTCTGGCCACAGGAGCTGGAGTTTGAGCTGGAGCAGTCCATCGCGCAGGGCATTGAACTGTAGGGCGGCGGCGGCGTCTGTCGCATTGCCAAGGAGTCCTCCTCGTCGCAGGAGTAACCAAAGCAAGGAGGACTCTGATGAGGGCGGGGTCGATGTGGAGGGGGAGGCGGCCGTGGTGGCTGAGCGGGCGGTGCTGGTGGCACCCCATTGCTCGGATTGTTGCTGGACGCATAACGCCATAACGCCTTCTTTTCTCTTGGGAATATCATGGAGGGACATACAGTTTTGCGGTAACATCGATCCTATTGTATGCGCATTATTTGTAGTTGACTAACTTGGTTCACGGACTCGACGGGGCCGGCTAGTCACGGTAGTTCACTTTTTTTCCTATTTCGCACGGGGTGGTGGGTGTGGGTGTCTGGGAACTTGGGTTTATTTCGGGTGGGCGAGGGGCTCAGGGAACTTGGGAACTTGTTAAACTGTTTTATACTCCTCGTATCACTCGTTGATATGCTTTCGACGGGCTTGATATGTATTGTCCAGTGGTGTGCACTCTGCAATAAAAGAGGGGTACGTTGATTAGTCACTGGCCTAATTGGTCTTCCGAGCATCGTTAAATGCACTCGTGCTTAAGTAAAACAGGGCTGGCGTTCAGAAAGGGGTTTGCCTGCATTTAATCCTCAAAACCAAAAAAAAAAACCCGGCCCTAATATCTTTAAAAATCTGTTAATTATGTATTATTATAAACTAGATTCTAATAAATTAGTTTCCAAAGTATACATACATAGTTATACAGATCGGTTCTAATATGAGGCAAAGTTTTTTCTGTAAAAATACTATGTTAATCTCTAGTACTTTATTTTCTGGCAGCAGATAAATATAGATTATATGATTTGAAAGATTCCAAAATAATCAATCTGTATTGTATTTTATTTTTATTATAAACGTGAAATTTCTTTAGAGGTTTAAGGGAACCATAAAGGTGGATACATACATATGTATGCATGTATAAAATCGATAATGAGTGTGGTATTTGATTCAATGTGCCACATTTCCTATAAATGGGCTAACATCCACGTTTTCGATTTCCAGACTACGCCCGTGGTGGCAGGCAAGGAATCTGCTGGTGGATCGCTTGAGTGAGTAATGCCCCCCTCCTCGCCCTCTTTCGCCGACGGACAGCCGACGCCAGTGCATATGCAAAAGATCTGTGCGGCAGCATCAGCTGTCGGCAGGAAAGGGACGGACGATGGTGGGGGGGAACGATGTGTAAGGGGGAACGAACGAGGAGCGCCGCAAATTAACAGCCCAAATATGCTTGTGTTTGTGTACGTGTATGTGTGTGGCCCATGCGAGCATTTCCATTTTGTTGCTGGCATTTCTTGCGCTCCTTATCGACGACAAAAGTGGCGCCGCCGGCATGACGGCAACAACAAGAAAAACAGCACAGCAGCGACGAACAGCAACAAAATTACGAGTCAGCCCCACAAACACGCTCACCAACACCAACACAACACACCACACACTCGCGCTCTCTCGCTCACTCACACTTACAGAATGCTTGCGTGCAGAGTAAAAAAAGGCAGGGCGGCGGGCGTGCGAGCGAGAGGGAAGTGCCTGGCGCCACTGACGTAATAAAAGAAATAATAGTAACGATGTCGGCGGCAGAGGCGTCGTCGGAATGGCGCCACACCAACACACGCTCACCTCAGACAGACACACGGACAGGGACGAGCGACGCGACGCGTCGGTCGGTTTGTCAGCCGGTTTGACAAGTTGAAGAATCAACAATTTAAGGTTGAGGTGAGTATGGAATAATCTACCGCAGCCGTGGTTCACAAGAGAGCCCCCAGAGAGTGTGAGTGTGGTGGGAATTAGAACCGAAGGCGCTCTCGAAACTCTTCTGAAAAGTCGGCAAGTCGAGAACTTAACGTTCTTGAAGTCTATCTTTGTATCAGAACTTCTGAGCCCAAGAATGCATCTGTGATTTTGTCAATCGGGACCCAAATAGATGTGTTTCAAACAGTAGCTTTATCATAGACCTGTCTTTGCACTTCACTTATTTTGTAACTTCTTCAAAAACAGAGCCAGTACTAGGAATCCATTTAAATGATCCTTCATTCCTTCAGCAAGCCTATGCTTGCCTACACGATCCATATTTTTCAAGAGACAAAAATTCAATTCAAAAGCGACACAAATAAATTATATACATCTACATATAACATCAATTATGCAGTTTTTTACTTCACAATTGCAGAGTTTTGGATATCCACCCTTTTAAATTAAAATATTAATCTAGAGATCAGTTCTTAAAGGTCATAAAAAGTATTTATTAAACAACAAAAAATTGCGCATCAACACTTCAAAAGCCATTTAACAATCAATTGAAAAAAGTCAGTAGACAATAATTTCTATTCAAAACCGCTTAGTGATCATTTTTCCCAATTTCACGTTTACAAATACAAGCATTATATACTTATGAACTGACTCTCTGATAAAGAAAGCATGACTAATTTCAAGTCCAATTGGAAACTATCGCGATTTGGTAACATATTCTTGCGACTGATTAAAAGATGTGTATTTAATAAAATACAAATTATGAGAGCAAGTTGAAAGCTAGCCGTATTGATAGCAGAGTTCCAAAGGATCCATTACGGCAATGGTATTATACAAACTGAAGAAAACCATAATTTGCCAATCGACTTTCAAAACCAATCAGTTTCGAAACCACATCAGAAAGTATTGAAGAGCCAAACTAAAATAACGCTAATGAGTTTAAAGAAGGCCTGCTGTCTGAATAATTAGCATTTGTTTGTTGACTTAGTAGTTTCCAATTCCTCAGTTTTTTTGCATAATCACGAGTGCACCATTTTTAATACGGATTGAGTTTGAATTCTAAATAGTGGAAATGGGTACTTACTGTTACAAAATGTGTTTTTAATGCGGTTTCCGGTTTATCCTTTCCTTATATGGTATTAATTTTTGATATGTTTGGGTGTATTTGATATGTTTAGAGGTTCACTTGATAATTGATATTTACATTGACTGCAGAAGAAACAGAATATTAGCAACGAATTCGAATTTGTTTAACACGTGCCGACGGGTTTTTGTTATTGGATTGGTAATCGCAGTCGATTTTTTCTTTTCTTTTTTTTTTGTCACTGGTCAGTCACTTTTCGCTATGCATGTGTGTATGTATGTTTGTACGCTTGTGTGGATTTAATAAGGTGCGAGTAATGTGTTGATTTCGGTTGAATATTATGTTGAAGTAGCCGAAAGCCGGAAAACAATAACAATTTTAACGTGGTGGAAAAGGCCTTTTTTGTTGGCTTGCGATTTGCGCTCTGCTTTGATTCTGCCGGCGTCGCTGCCGCCGCAATATACGTATACGTATGTTTGTTTGTATGGACAGTGCAGGTACAATGTGTGTACGTGGCTGGCGAACAATTGCATTTCTTTTCTTTCTGTTATTTGCCCAGTTAAAGCTTGAACACACTTATTACATATTTGGCCCGTATTTTCCCCCCGATGCTCAATGATTTTTAATTTGCGCAAACATTCGCACACTAACACACACACAAACACACGCACGCAAACGAGATCGAAGATCCGTTATCCGGGTGTAGAATTCTCGCTCTTTCTTGGCACACACAAACACAAACAAATGCATAGAATTCATAACAGCAAGCAGCAAAAACAAAAGATTTTCGCCTGACGATTTCCAATCCCCTTCGATTTTCACTTCAATTGATTTGCCTGCTGCACTCACACTTTTTCTATGTATTTCCTCCTTCACATTTCAGTTCTAGAGCGCACAACAACTTCACTGCACTTGTTTGTTGTTTACGACGCCCGCGCTTACAACAACAACAAAAAATCCGTAAATGTTGCGAAAAAAGAGTCGGGAAAAGGCGAAAAAATCCGATTTTCCTGCACTGCGTTGAGTTGCGTTGTCATTCAATTAACCCAAAAATCATTTAGCAGTCCCGAACACAAATAACGTTATTTCGGAATATTTCTCGTGGCAATACGTCAAGTATCCATCTTTTGGTTGATATCTTTCGGATTCGGATTTCTCGAACGGCAAAGGAACACACAAGCGGCGCGGTTGAAAATTGTTGGGGCAATGAGCGCAGCGCTCACGACACACCGTGCGGATTGCTAGTCTTTGGAGCTGTGGGGAATAAACTTGGACGTTGAGTTTGAGAGCGCAGAGCGACTGCTTCGTTGCGAGAGGGATGTTGAGAGAGAGGTAAATTCAGTAGCCAAGATATAGGAAAATAAGAATCATACATCAAGTTCCCGTTCTTACAATGCATATGGAATTTAAAGTTAATAATAAAAAGAAAATAATGGTTAAAATATGTTCAGATTTTGCACATCGCTGTTCCTGCTGCGAGTGCTGAACCACGAATCCAAGTCAACTAAGAGCGGAGAGCAATCCGCTGGATGGCGTGGTGAGTTTCGTGTCGCTCCCGCGCGCAGATACAACATGCGCACGCACACCCACACTTCGCTCCATGCTGGCAGTGCCGTGGGAAATAGTGTTGGCTAACACGGTAATTTTCAAAAATTGATAAGTCTAGTCTTTGTAGGAAAAAATTAACTAAATTTATTTTTTTTTTACTTTCCTTTAAATATTGTTTTAATTTAATTACATTTAAACATTTTTGAAATGGAAGCGCAGTATTTAAGCAAGAACATTTCATAATTTAAGTTTTAAGTGGGAAAATGAAGTACCTTCAAATTGTATTCACGATGGTTTTAAAGGTAAATGCTTAAAAAGCTCTTAAGGCTGAATTAAATCGACTCTAGTTATAAATTCTCAGTACATATTAGCCCCCGTTAAATACGTTGGTTGATGTTGCCAAAAAAACTTCACTCAACTCCCTCGATGCAATCGAGAGCCGAGAACCTGAGGAAGCAACATCGACATTTAGCACGGTCTTCGTTGCCGCAAAATGTGATGAATGGTTGTGATCAAGGGCATATCAGTTGCATTGCCTTGCCCATGTCTGCCAAACACACGGACACACAAACGCCCATACAAAGTGGCGCCCCTGCAGCGGGCGTACACACACAGACGCACATTTAAAGCGCGAAGCGAGGATCGCACACCACACTGAGGGAAAAGTCAGTAGAATTATCCATGCAACCATTTTTTAAATATAAAGATTCGTTTTCCCATTAGTGCCTAAATGATGACTTACAAAATTAATAGAATGGCGAGTTCGGAGTTAATTATTATAGTAATTTTCAAAACGTATAACTTCAACGTGTAAAGAGCCCAAGATCACAAATGGGTAACGAACTGTTTTCGACGTCAAAGTTTCTCGCAGTTCAAGGCAGACGCTCCAGCAGGGACCCTGGTTCGTCAGTTCCAGCAGAAATACATAATTGTCTCTCGTTTGGACCACTCGAAAACACAAAAGCAAATAGGCTCCCGTCATTACGATAATAACAGGTCGGGAACAGGGAACACAGGCCACTTGTGGAGTGAAACCAAACCGGCAACCGGCGATGTTGGCAGGAGGAATTTGATCGCGTCGTGAGCGTTAAATAAGCGAGAGTCGGACCCCTGACTTGTGGAGGGAGAGACACGGGGTATTACCTCCGGAAAGGACGGCAGGAGTTTGAATACATTATTTTCTTATGAGGCCAGAGACATTCCGCAAATGCTAAACAAATAATACGACAGCGAGGAGTATCTTCCCACAACGCATCTTATTTAAAGGGCCTCAATTATTTAGCAGTGTCTTTGTTATGTTTAATTTTTTCTTAGAATATGAAAAAAGGCAACATATAAAACTCTACCGAGCCAATTGCTCGTGAGCTTAACATTCGGGAAATGTTGTGGAAATGTATCCCAGGTTCCGATTAAAGGATTTGGTAGGAAAGATATATAATCACCAATATATAAGTATAGTCCAATTATAATTAAATGGTAATTTAAATTAAGCACTTAAATGATTTTTGACAAAAATGTGCTGATAAGTAATCATTGATTACCCGGCTTGTATTTGAATCTCCCCCACTTTCGAACTATAACGATAATGTGATGTGGCTAATTTTACACGTGTCTATCACAAGAGTCTACCTTTTTAAGAGTTACGTCATTTAACTATAAACAAATGCACAACGTGGATTAACACAAATATGTATATGTTTCTTGTGTGTGGGAAGAGGAATGTTATATATAGTTTGGGTGATATAGTAGATGGTCACCTATGAAATCTTAGCTTGGCTGTTTACGAGTTTTGTAGCTTGGAAAGTATCGAGTTACCGCTTCGACTCTTTTAAATGCCGACAGAACTTGGGGAATTTGGACCATTCAGAAAGTTTTTCTAATTTGCTATCTAAAGATTTCTCGGAAGTTTCTTGGCTACTGGCCATCACCAAATTGAAAAAAAAACGCTTGATCTAAGAAAAGGTAAAAACTCCGCAACTTAATTTTTAAAAAGTTCCCACATTCGCGTCAGAATAAGTTAATAAGTGGAAAAGTACTTGATCTGCCGACCTGATGTTATGTCTGAATGATTGTTCTGTTGACGGGCCCACTTGGGTGGCCACTCATCCTTGAAAACTCTTCACTCGCATTCTCCGCGAATCTGCTGCAATCCACTATCAGCTGCCGACTTCCTCTGAAAACCCAAAGCTCGAAAAATTCCTGGCAGATCTGAAAACCAGTTTAGCATCGTTCATCATCTTCTTATCCTGTGCAATTCCCTGGCATTTGTTTGCCCCTTAACGAGTTCCAGCCTTTTTTATCCATTGATATTCCCATTTGCTGTCTCTTTTGCCCTCGGTTTTGAGTTTCATAAGCTAATTTTCGAGAGTTCATTCAAAAAAGATAAATCTGAGTAGCGTGTGTCCCTTCAAGTCGGAAGAATTTGTCTGGCCTTTGAGCTCTTGAAAGCCATATCGACTTACCTGTTAAGTTTGATCAGCGGTCTTTGTTTTTTTAAGGCAAAGAAATACCAAACTCACATAACTATTACTTTGCACTTTGACTATCTTTAGAACGAAACTATTGATTTTAAAGTTTTATAACAGACTAGTTCTTGAATAAACTTTTTTATAACGAAAATGTTTTTCTGTCTGCTATTTTTACTTAAACAAAAATTAAAACTAATATTAGAAAACATGCACATAATGAAAAATGGTTTCTGAATTTGATTGAGTTTGAAGTATTAAATAAGTTTCACAACTTGTTGAAGATTAATCCGAGGTTAAAACACGTCTTACCTCCTAGATTATTTGTCATTTCCAATTATTTGTAACTGTGGGTAAATGTTCCTGTTCAAATTTTGATTTGGATGGCGCGCGTTTTTATTCGACTGTCACGATTTTGCGGACGCGTCCTGTGGCGCATTTCTAAGCCAACTAAGCGCCGGCCGTAGCAGAACTCGTCCTTTTATAGGCGATGCTACTGGGCTCCGCCGGTTTGGTGCGCACTGGGACTCCTGCGACTGCGACCACTGCGCAGTGATACGGATATGGATGCGGACACCACGGCGGCGTCGGCACGGAAGAATCATTGGACAAGGCGCCGTCGCCGCCGCCGTCTGAAACCGAATCGAGCTTGCGAGCCAGTCCACCTCCTTGGACGCCGACGCCACTCGTCCTTCGTCCTTCATCCTTCTGACTCATTGCCAGTCCCCGTCAGCCATTCATGCACCAAACTGGCACTTGTATGCAGATGTATGTCGCTGTGGACATTCGAGTTTATTGTCTTTTCCATCCTTTTTTTGTGGCGGACACATAAGATGTTTTGGTTTTTGTTTGTTTTGATTTTTGGCTACCGGACGAAGCGGCAACTTGAGAAGGACTTTTTATAATTATTTCACAAAAGTGCATTGCACACATAAGTTGATTTTTAGGCTGGTAAGTTTAATTTAATTGTGGTTTCCATATTTGTATAACATAATTAATTCCATTATTACATAATTGATTGTTTCGATGGAATATGAAACTATAATTTTGCTAAATTCTGAATTAATAAGTTATTAAGTGCCTGTCTCTTCAAAAGCATCTGGATTAATAACTCTACGCATTAATAAGAAACCCTATTAAATGGAAAAAAGTATAGGAACTGCAAAAAGCACGACGTAGTAAGTACATAAATTTTTAGTTGGCGTCACTAGGCGTCTGGTCTAGTCGCACTGGGGTCTAAGCTGAAACCTATCTGCGCGCCATTTCGTTTTTCAAATGTTGGCTGCCGGCGACGGCGACGATGGCGACTGGCGGCCGAAGCTGGCCTAAACCGCACAGCGAGCCCTAGACACTCCGATTCCGATGGGAAAGTTTGCACGACCTATTGGCAGCCAGAGGAGAAATCAAGACACCGACACTCATTAACCGGTAATTAAGTGGTTAACTCCAATGTAAAGAGGTCGCGCCGCAGGTCGCCGATCTGTAAGCTTTCAATAAAACGATGCAATCACCGGATATTTGTAATATATGTGCAATAAATCTAAACTAAATAAGAGACCGTGGATTCAAGGTAGGCTTCGCATATTACTCATACTGCACGTTGCCCTGATCAAATCTCTATCCCCGCTCCAAAAAAAAAAATTCCTAGACACATGTGTGTATGTCAGGATCAGTTAAATCCGCACATTACATGAATGGGCTCCCTGGTAAAAGCGTATTGAAGATGATCCCCTCCTGCCGCCAACAAACCAATCGTGGGGTTGTCAACAAAAACAACGACCAGATAGACGCGACAATAACTCGTCATCATCGACGCGCCGGCTATTTTCGCATCTAATTGTGAGAACAGCGGCGTTTGGCGCGCCAATTGGTGGCAATGGCAATAATAGCGGCGCCCAGTGGCGCACACTTGGCCCGTTCGCAAATCAAAGTTCTGCGTATCCGCATCCGCTGAGTCCTGGTCCTGCCCAGAACTGCGGCACTGTCTGCTCCGCTCCGCTCCACGGCAGAGCCAGAGTCCTGTCCCACTGCCTGTCGTCGTGCCATTGTCGCTGTCGCCGAAGAAGCAACGACGGGCGACTGGTCGCCACAATCGTCTGTCTAAGTCTAGCCTTTGGATGCACTCGGAGAAATGAGTGGTGTAGAAATAGTTTACAACTTATTATTATCTGTCAGTTAAATTTTCGCATTTGTGTATACAGATTTTTATATGGATTATTAATAACCTTAGCTCTCACCGCTTTACTTAAATCCCTTTTGGTTTTGTGAATTGCTTTTATTTAAACAAAAATGTACGTGTGTATATATTATTTTATGAAAGTTTCCAAACAGTTTAAGACAATTATTATAATTGATTGTACTATTTAAATTCTCCCCGAGTACTTACCTATAAGCTCATTCGAGGCCCACGGTAGTTCCCGCACTGAAATCATGTTATTTCTCCGAGTGTACCGCATGCTTTCTGGGTGTGTGGGGTGGGATCGGGAGCATGGGCTTCGCATCCCTTCGCGCTGGGCGGACTGCTGCCGACAAGTTGTCGTCTTGGTGACCGTCGCCAGTGGTTGGCGTCGCCGACTCAGAAATTTGCAACAATTCCCGAGCGCGCCGCCGCCACTTGTTACGCACTTTGGCGCCTCCGCACAACAAAATGTCCCTTACGGACAGGCAACTGCCGACACTTCGACGCTTGATTCTGCGCCAAAAACAAAAACAGACAGACACAAGACACGGTCGCCATTAATGATGCCCCCCTCTAAGCACAATTGTTTATAGAAATCAAATTATAAATATATCATAATAGAAGAAAAACAAAATAGTGAAGCAAGCGTCCATTCTTAGAACTCTAAATGGAAGCTAATAAATAATTTTTAAAAAAAGCACACGAAATCCTATAAAATTAAATCTTTTTAAAATAGAAAATGTATTTTTTTTATATTAATTTTTAATATCATTTCCTCAGGCTTCTTAATTTAAAAACATTTTAAAAGCCCAAAAAAAAACGGTATTATGGATTCGGTGTGTTCTGTGAAATGGTATGTTTTATTTATTATACTCTCTGAAATTATATCAATTTAAAAAATTTACTTTTGAATCGGCGAACAAATAGAAAAAGGTTTGAAGTGTTTGCATTTGATAAATACAAATCAATGTACAATTATTGTTTATGTGTTTGCAATCTTAAACAGCTATCGTATTTTGACTCTTTGTTTGCTAAAGAAGAATTGTTTTAACGTGTTTGCAAAAATATTGCAGTCGAGTAGAATTTTCTTTAGATACAAAACATGAATTTCAATAAAAAAAATGTATTAAACAACATTAAATGATGATGTAGATACAATTAAAAACGAAATAAAATTAAAATGCTCCACAACGGATTCTTATAACAAATATCTCTCCGTTGCGTTACAGAAGTATTATGAAAATTGCGGTTTCTCTAATTTCAAATTTGTATTTGCGTGTTAAACTAATTCTTTCCGATCATCGGACTTTCGTTTATGTTTAAAAGTCAAAATGTATCACAATTTTGATCATTTTGTTATAATAAATACGGCTGCACCTTTCACAATGCTAATTATTTAGTACACATTTATGCTGAATGTCTCGACTTTAATGGGTCTTGCACAAATTTGATTCAATGAAACCCAAAAGGTATTGTAGTAAAAATTTCATTAAACCGATATTTACAAATACCAGAAAATAAGCAGATACTTAAGGATGCACATTTAAATGAGTATGCATGGATCGCGCATTAAATCGGTGCTTTTAAATTTTAAAACGTAGTTATAATATTCCCTTTATAATCGTGGTTACAAGATATAGGAAAGCCCAGTTGTTAATTCGATGAAAAAAAGAATAATATTTAGGGTGAATTATTCTTTATAAATCTCTACAGAAAATGCCGGAAAAGTACTCCTTATCAAATATAAAATGATATAAGTATGTACAATGAGCAAAACCTACCATTCGATATTATATTTATAAAACATGATTTCCTCTCTCTATCTTTCTTGTACAGTGCACACAATTTTGGATAAAAGAACGTTTCTAACAAACTATTATCAAAATTTATTGACAGTTGAGTACTTTCTCAATTTCAGTATGAGATTTTTCTACCCTGTATCAATATTTTTGTGTAGTATGCGTAAATGTAAAAACGATCGTACATATGTAAGTTTTGGATACATACTCTATACAAACATATGCGTAATTGAGTAAAGCAAAGTGAACTCGGCTATATAATTTCACAATTATTTGAAACGCTTGAATCAAGTTAAATGAAAATCTGTCAAAGCAACCTAATCAATTTGATGCCTGGCTTCAGTTATTAATGCTAAGAGGGCATCTAGTTTAAGATCTTTAAACCGTTCAAAATGGTTCATAAGCGGCTGAATTGCATCCGACTCAATGGCTGCCGAGATGGTCTGGTTTTGAATAGTGCGATTGAGGCAGGATGCCACCTGTGCCAGAAATTCGCGCCACTTTTGCCTGTTCTCCTCGCTGAGAGTACCGTCATTTCGCGAAACGTAGATCTCCTCAGCGCGAAGTATAAGGGCAACCAACGAAAGGATTCCAAACTGCCAATTTAATAATTAGTAGGTCAGTCTATTACTTAAAAGTGGGGATAACTTACGCGACTGCAGAAGATTCCAGACAGTTTCTTGTCATTCAGCGTAATAGCAGATGAAATGCTCACTATTAGTTCGAAAGTGGCTTTGTTAACGTGTTTTTTAAACTCTGGGTAAAGAGCGTACAAGACGCCTTCAACGTCGTCCTTGTCCTTTTTCACAACTGTTTGCAGGGAACAGAAGACTCCGCTCCATACGATCCAGCGAATGCTTTGGTCCGCAATAAAGGGCATAATGCGTCGGATAAGTATCTGCAACGGAGGGATTAATTTAATTATTAGTGATTTTCTTGAGTATTAAACTAACTTATATCAAGTTCAATAGTTTAATTCTATTATAATATATTCAAAGGTAACTAGCCTTTTTTATTTGCTTGCACTTATTCAAACTAGTTTAAAACAACGCACCTTTCCCTTGCGCACATTCATCATGGCGATCACCTTGTCGAAAGCCAGTCCTGCTTTTAATTTATTGACCAACGCAGCTTTCGTCTCTACCTCATAGTTGAACTTGTTCTTTAGTTGCGGATTCATAGTTTGCGGATTGGCGGCTTCGGCAGCCCGCTCTTCGGGCGTTTTATTGGCCATTTCTAGCTGCTCAAGGGCTGCGATGCGTTCGGCTTCCTTTTTCTTTTTCAGCTCAATGGTGGCCATCACCTCGGGGCTTTCCAAATCCTCCAACTTCAGCAGATAGCGATAAAGCGTTTCAATCAAAAGCAGAATGTGACGCGACTTGCGCATGCTGCTGGGATTTACATCGTGGCTCGCGGAGGTGGGCAGCGGTGTCGAGCTCGTTGATGAAGAAGTTGCGTTGGCATCAGCAGCGGTATTTGATTCACCACTCATAATGTCAGCATCGATAATTTTTCGCGGTGCTGTCACACTTCCATACTGCAGCTTTCCCAGTGAGTTCTCAAACTTAAGAGGCGAGAATATATAGCCTGTCAGGTTGTTGTTGTTACCACCTGATCCATTGTTCGTGCTGCCTGACGTGCTGTTGGCGTTCTCCGAGTTTCGGCGCTCACGTCCGTGTCCATTGCGAGCACCATTCTTGTTGCCCAACTGCACGAGAATAAGTTGCGCATGGCCGCGTGGCTGGGTAAGCGGATGATTCAGCTGGTTGTCCTTGTGCGCCTGACTGTTGCGCATCTGCCCATTCTGTTGGGCCTTGCGCTCCCTGAACACCGTGTAGTAGTAGTCGTCGATATACGGCGTGTCCGTGTTCAGCTGCGAAAGCTGGATTCCAATTAGCCAGTGCTTGTCGCGCGTGCTCATCAGGTTGGCATATTCATCGTACTCTTCTAGCGGGTAATTCCCTGTACCATCTGGACGTCGTCCTTGTTGCTGCTGTTGCGTCTGCGTCCTCTGGCGATCGCTGGTCACGGATCCGGCTCTGCTTTGTTGCATTTGGCGTACCACAGCCGCCTGTTGAAGCAGCGGATGGTTCTGCTGGATCTCTTGCACTAGTCGCATATTGAACATGTTGTACATGGAGTTCGGTGGCTGCTGACCTAATAGACTTGAGGCAGCTTGCAACGGGTGCGGCGGCATTCGCGGGGGCTGCATCTGGTGCGGATGGGGTGGTTGCATAAAAGCGGCTGGATGCAGTCCAGCGGCACGCATCGCATTGAAGCTCGGATGCATCGCAAAGTTGTTTAGGGCCGTGGGTAGAGCGTGCGGATTGAGCGGATTGGATAGAGGTCGCTGGTTGCCGCCGGGCAGTGGAAAGTTTGGCGGCATGTGCTGCTGCATAAGCGGATGCTGGGGTAATTGCGGAATATTCCCGGGCAGACCTGGCGGGTAAATAAATCCGGGCGGCACTCTGTTGCCACCAATGCCGTTCAGCTGTGGCTGCGACGGCGGTGTGGGCAGTAGTTCGGGTAGTGGATGGGGACCGGGAAAACCCAAAGTTGGCCTCGGTGGCGAGGTCTGTGGCGTGCCCAAGAAGCCAGGAGGTGCTGTAATGAATGGATGAATGGTGTTATATTCATGGGTCACAGATATCTATTAAGACCTTGAAATTTGTTACTAAAATGATTGAATCTATCAAAAATAAAATAAACATACATAAGTACTTGACCTCTAAAAGAATTTCTTAAGACATTTTAACAAAATATACTTTTTGTTAGACAAGTTTTCGGTATCAACACACACTTTTAAAACACTGAGAACTGTTCTTGTGAGCATAAATACTAAATTAGATTTAGTATATATTTACCCATGTGCTGCGCTTGTTGTGGCGGCTGCTGCTGCGACTGTTGTTTTTGTTGATGCTGCTGCTGCTGCAAAATCTGTTGCTGCAACATGGTTGGTGTAGGCACCTGCTGCCTGTTACCCAGACTGAAATCATCGAACATCTTGCGTTCTGCCTGTTGCTGACTCTGCTGCTGTTGTTTGGGCATGGCCTGCTGAATGATCATATTGCGTTCTATGTCCTCAAGAGTTGTAATTTTAGGAAAAGCCTGTGGAGTCAGTGCGAAATTGGCATTCGCTTCCTGTGGGGGCTTTATATGTTGTGGGTGGTGCTGCTGTTGTTGCTGCTGCTGCTGTGGCTTGAAGGCGCTGCGCATAGGCTCACGGAACAAATGTTGGTTGTTGGGAAACGGCTGTGATCCCCAGACCCCGGAGTCCAGCTTGATGCGGTTGCTCAGGCCACCGGCTTCGCTATCGTTGGCAAACGAGGACAGGTCCATGTCGTCCAACTTCATTGAGGAAATGTTCAGCTCCAGATCTGAGTCGCCTATGTGCCGAGACTGCCGGAATGGGGCATTTAAGGGGGCCGGAGTGGAGCCACTTGAAGAAGGCGCGGATGAAAGCGGATTACCGTGTCGCAGGAAGGCACCATTGCCGTGATCGGCAAAATCCGTATTTCCACTAGATTCCGCGGGTCGCTTCCGCACCCTTTCGCCATTCCCGCCCAGGCGCACCATCGTCTCATGGGCTTCCTCCCAGTCGCCATTTATCGCGGATCCAAAGGTTTCGTCATTGAGGGCATCGTATTCCGCCTCGACGATGCGTCCATCGCCACCATCTTCGTCCTGGGGAAACAATTGAGGCAAGTAAATTAGACATTCCAACTTTTTCTGCCCCCGGTCGCCTTCGATGCCCCCTTATTTGACCAGTGAAAAGTGTGCGTTGGGCATTTGCCGCTCCCCGTGCGGTCCCGTTTTTCCGGATATTGCTGCCGCAATACCGGGACCACTGCTTACCGGTAGATTCGTGTCAAAGCCGAAAAAAGAGTCATCCATGGCGATAAATCTATTGCTTTACAAAAAATTATCATGACTTGTCAGTGACAAGTTGTCACCTCAGCAGTAGAGCTGTCAAAACATCGATGGTACTATCGATACTACCATCGGCGGTCTGACACTGTACAGTAGCATCGATGTTTTTCTGACTATCGCCAAATACTACCAATCAATTTAGCTTGCTTCCTTTATTAATTTCTCGACTTTGTTATTATGATATTAGAAATGTTGAATTTAATAAACAAATTTAAAAAATAACTTTTTGATAAAGTTTTTTAAAAACGTTTCCCCAAGAAAAATATTAAAAAATAATTGATAGTTCCATTAAAAACACGAAGGAACCATTTAAAGCTTTTGTATATTATTATTATAGTTATTTATATAGTTTCTGACACCCATACTGTAATTTTACTGATTAATAAAAAAAAATTTCATTTATATTTTTATCTATCGCATTTAAAGTGCACATGCACCGCTTATCAATGCCTTCGATATTTTGATCTAGTTCCAAAGTTGAAACCACAGGCCGCCAACTCATCTCTAAGTGACTAGTTCTTGAACTATTGCTTCGGACTGAACGCCGAGCATATTTTCGTTTCCAAAACAAATTGGTCATTTCAAAAGGTCGAAATGAAGCGGAAGACGAGCGAGATCTGGTGCTTTTTCCGGGCGGTGGACGACACGTTTGCATTGTGCAATATCTGCAAGGCGAAGCTGTCATACAAGACGACCACCACGAATCTGAGCAAGCACATGAATAGGATGCACCCCACATCGGGACTCAACCGGAGCGCCAAGTACAAATTCCAGCCGCAGACCAGTCTCGCCATCGACCGTAACAAAGCCAAGCCGCGTAACTCAACGCAAGAGCTCATATTGCTGGACTTCGTGAAGAAACATCCGCGCCTGCTTCAGAATCCGACGTGGGAAACACGGGGCAATCTAGAGTCCCTCTGGGAGGAGCTGACATCCGAACTCAATAGCCACGGTCCTCCGCGAAAAGATATAGCCACCTGGAAAAGGGTAGGCTAACCAATTTTTTCCCATAAGCGCTTGCATTATAAGATTTGTTTGTAGGCCTTAAAGGACTGGAAGAGGTTTATCCTGAGAAAGGTGGAAAAGAACGAAATGCACAACATGCCATTTGGCACCAGTCTTAGTTCGTCGGAGGAAACAATAGCAACCCTGTGCCGGTTAAACGAGGATGTTAGTCAAATTATTATGAAGGTCTCCGACGATGAAATGCATGAAAATTCTACCACCGAATTTGACGTGGACGAAGTAGAGGACGTGGTCCCGGAAGAAGACAGTGGCGCTCTTCAGACCTCCGCCGAGTACGTTTACGAACCAGAGGAGAACAAAACTGACATAGACCCGCTTTACCTGCAATCTAACAAACGGGCCGCATTGACCAGCAGTCGACTCGCGGAGGAGGAGCCGACGCTGCTTGACAAGATTAGCAATAACCTAGGAATGGTGCACGATGCCGCTAACAGTGCTCAACTTGCACTTAATGAATTCTTCGTTCTGTACAAGCAGAAGCTGTACGAGGATAAGCGACATCACTTGGCAATCGAACAATTAATGGCTGAGAAAATAGAAGTAAAAAAGAAACTATTGGAAATCGAGCAAAAAAAGTTGTCACTTAAATGACGGGATAAACACAAAATAAAGTAATATCAAAATAGTCTTAATAACCTAATCTTTAAATAAACTAAGTATTTCAAAATTATGTTGATTAATTTTATCAAATTTCAAATTGCTTGACCTAAGCCCTGTTTATATATATATTGAATTTCAATTTTTAAGTTTTATTTTAGAAACATTTAGTTGATATGGAATTGTTCATCGTACACTTGCATTAGAATCTCCTTAAATTCCAGGGGATAAGATGCGTCGTCCATAACAGCATCGTAAACATACTCTACGTACTGTGGGAAAGAGTGTTGATTGAAAAAACGGTGCTGAGTAAAAGGCACATTACTTACTGATTTGGATTCATCTGAGGGGGAAATCTGGCCCTCTTTGGGATCACTTAACCTGTTTAAGTCTCCGCAAGCTATAAAAGGAACTAGGCGACGGTTTACCTCTGACCCGGTTTTCTCTGCCAGTAGACGTATATCATCTCGAGCAGGGTTAATCACTTGAGGAATGTAGCCCTCGGGAAGGCAGAAGTCGGAGCAAACTACAAAGGCTTCAATGCTCGAAGGGCGCGAACTCGGCGGCTTATAGATGTCGAATTTCTTGAAAAATATCTGCATCTGGGAGCTTAATAGTGAGGTGGCATTACCCTTGAAAATCTTGGCCACAAAAGTTCCGCCAGTTTCCAGTACACAGGTGGCAATGCTCAGAGCAGCTACAAGTAACTGATGCTGCATGTACTCGTCCATTTCATGCACACCGGTGACATCGGGGGCTCCATCGCAGACCACCAACTGGGCTTTCTCATTCCCACCAAAGTGACCGATGATTGCTTCTGCGGTGGACTGCTTTGTGATATCTCCCTGGAGCTGGAGTATTCCTCGGATCGGTGCCATGGCTTGCAGATCAACGGCTATGATCTTAACAGCGGCCTTTTCATCGTCCGTTTCGCAGGCATCATAGAGTTTCCGGGAGAGGACCTGGGACCAGCTGCCAGGAGCAGCACATAGATCGACTGCCCGCTGAACACCTTTATATTAAAATGTGTTAAATTTCGATCCTAAGTAGTTTTAATGCTCCTACCATTTAGAATTCCGTAGGCCTCGTCCACGTGGAGCAATTTGAACGCACTTCTGGCCCTCCAGCCTTCGTCTTTGGCCCGCCGATAATATATATCACGTTTATCCTTTGAGGTTTTTCCCATTGTAAACTATTTCAACTCAGTAAATAAATAACCACTAATATGAAATATTAATAGAACTGGTTCTCTTTTCTAAGATACAAAAAGAACTGGTTCTCTTTTCTAAGATACAAAAACAGTAAAAGAAATTGTTTGAATATAGTTCTCACGGGCAGAAGTTCGCCAAAAAGAAAAGAAGTGTCTGTTATTTACGTTTTTGATGTTAGAATAATGGCCTATCGATTTATCGACAAGCCAGGGATGCGAGCTAGAAGTTTCAAAGTAATGGCTCCGTGGTTGACGGAGGCTTTATAAAGAAAACTTAATCCAATAAAACCTTAAAAAGAACAATGTTGCGAAGCACATCACAGACAGCCCAAGGATAGGTGGGCCTTTTTTCTTTTTTGTTCCAAAACCCCATTGTGTTTGGTAGTTTTGTATTAGAAATCAAAATGTGTTGAATATTTAAAATATATTGAGACTGTGAATTTAAATTTTCCATGCCTAGGATATATTGCTAGCTGGCCGGAAGAAATAGCGGCACCTCTTGTATAGAAATCAGTACATGATAAAAGTTAATTATTTTTGTTTTCTCGAAAGGTATACAATTAAGAAATTCAGTTAAGCAGAACTATTATATATTAATAAGTAAATTGGATGATTTATTTCTGGTAACACTAAAATATAATGTAAAATAGTTGAGGATTTTAGTGGCGGCCAAATGCGGTCACATTCTTAGCGCGAGAGCTTCAAAAATACGCTTTTAAGAGGTTTTTTCCAAATTAAGTGGTGAATATGCATAGAATACCATTGCATATGGGGTCGGATCCGAGCCCAGAGGCCTCTGAATACATCACGATGTCCGGGGTCATGTGTCCACGTAACCTGATGTGAGTACCAGCGCCATTTGATCTGGGATCCCGCAGGTGTTGCAAAATTGTGAAATCCTAGTTATCCTACATTAGGGTCCTTCAAGTGTTAATAGATAGCCCATATAATACTAGAATAAACTACAATTTCAGAGAATGCGAGCTGTTCTTAAAGGTTCTGCGTAAAACAACCGACTCAGTTTTTTGCGATTTTTCCGAAGTTGCCCAAAGTTGCCTTAACATTGCTAAGAAGTGTATGCATATGAAATGTCCTTCAGCGTTGAAGATGGTATATCCTTATTATTTCTTATGTATAACCCCATTGTAATCCACTACTCAGACTATTCAGAGTCTGGACGAAATTATATGCCGCGCACCCAGCGCCTCCCCTACATGCGTGGATGCTATTTTGGCCAGAAGTGTGCTCTATATAAAAAGTAACCAGCATGCGGTATGTCATCTTTATTCTAGCTGAATAGTCTACATCATATGTTCACAGCCCGTTTTACCACTCTAGACCGCCTGTAATGACTTACTATATTACGAGTCTTTGGATTCAGCCTTCAAGACAACGGAGGGAACGATAGTGTCACAGATACTTCACTGCGTATGCCTCTTTATGATTCGGGAGTATCAATTATCGAAAGAAAAATTGTCGGTTGTAAAGAGACTAATTGGTAATTCGCATTATATGTTATAATGATCACCTACCTATAACAAAATTCCCTCATTTCAGAAGATGTGTCATTAGTTGATCAAAGTGGTCAGTATTTCTAGAGTTGTTATGATAAGAAGTTTGAGGTCTTAATATAGGTTATTTTATTATATTTTCCAGAAATCAGTGGGTTCCTAACTCTTATTAAACAACATGAAGAAAGAATCAACCAAGCTAGAAAAAATGTTGAGTCTTGCAAGAAAGTCCAATACGAGAACTTGGCGCCTTTTAAAGGTTTTAAACTTACTCGAAAAATACCTTTTGCCAGTCAAGCTTGTGATTATTTGTAGGTAAAGAATGTTTGATGTACAATACATATAGTATAGCCATTTATTCTCTTATAGCGAAAAACCCATTGAGAAATCTGGCGGTGTTTTCGCTTCATGCGATATACCAAAAGGAGAAATTGTTCTTGTGGAAAATCCTGTGCACTTTCAGTTCAGTGCTCCATTTCTGAATTGCGATTTCTGTGGAGTACATCAGGAACAGCTATATACCTGTGATAACTGTCGTTATAGAACCTATTGCTCAAAGTCGTGTATGGAATCAGATGCAGAAATCCACCAGTACGAGTGCTATGGATATAGAATTGGGCTGATACCAATGCTAGAGGCTAACATGCTATTTCGATTGTTTTACGAAGCATTAGAATATATTCTTCCGGCTATAGTAGACTATGCCATGGATGGCGGGTAACTAAAATGTAGATATAATCACATGCCTAAATACCTAAAATCATTTTTTCCGCCATATCAGAGTAATAAGTGATCCCCATGAGGCTTGGACCTTTATACTGGAGCATGCCCAGGAAGAGGAGAGAAATTATAATCTTATTGGAGAACTCCTGGCTACGGCTCCAGATTATAACCTGCTGACAAGGGAAAAATATAAAGAAATCGTAGCCACCGCATTTCGATTGTCGGTTTTCATTTACAATGACACCCACATCGCAGATAAATATTTTTATTTGCTGGCTCTCGTGAAAACAGACTTAATTAATGTAATGGCAGCTATACTTTTACGGTTGTGTGGCCACGTTCTATTAAATTCCCATAGAGATGAGCTATACTACACAAAACCCGGAGATATAGATGGCATGAATGAAATTAATGAAGAATTCAAAAAGTGTGGTGCTCTTCCGATGCCAACTGACCGTATAAGCGCAAATGTTTTTAGTTATTATGGAGTAAATGCGATAACAGATTTCGTTGACTGCTACAACAGCGTTCACGATAGTCTAGCGGAGGACGAACATGAGTACCTAGAAAAGTTACCACAGGGTAGTCCAATATTTCGGTTTGCCGATAGGCTACATTCAATTTGCATACAAAAATATGAAATTGAAACTGTGGAAGATCTCGTAGGTGCAGAGACATTACCCAAACACCAAATAGACGAGATTCTTCAAATCTTTAACACATCAAAACGTTGCCAGCTGTTGACAAATATTGCAAAATATTTTCATCAATTTGTAAATCAATATTTTAACAAAATAGAAAATACCGTCCAATTAAAGTCTACGCTTTTTGTTACACTAAAAGCTTTAAAGCAGATTGGTGAGACGAATAATATTAAAGCCGTGTAAGTTATGATTTTAAATTTTTGTTCACATTAAGATGTTTATGAAAATTTCAGATGTCTACCAAGTGGGAAAGTAATTGGAGTGACTGCTAAAAAAGTCCATAAGGGCGAGGAACTAGTGCTGTGCCCTGATTTTGCTAGGCACCGTGATCAAAACGTAATATTGGATTTAGCACGACGCGGAGATTTCAATTTTACAACACATGTTGTAAATGGAAACTCAAATGTAAGTAATGTGATATCTTTTCAAATCGGATGATTCATCTATATATCTATTTCAATTATGTCGCTTAGCCTGAGAAAAGGACTTGCCCAGAGTTCGTGCGACACAATAAAGCATTCATCCTCGCCATTAACGAGAAAATTTCAGCTTGGAAAGAGTCTCGATTAGGTTTGAGTTATTTTATACAATTTTTGAATTGGTTTTAACTTACTCTCCTTATCTTATAGATGTAAATCTGCAAAAAAATTTGTCCATTCTATACGGCACGTACAATAGTTTTCTCGCCTTGCATTGCGGAGAAAAGGATGAGACACGTTTTCTGGGAGTACTCAAATTCTCCATGTTTCTAGCCATGAATGGTTTGTATATAGTTTAAATTATAGTCGTTCTGATTTGAAAAAGTTTTGTTTATTTAATACAGGCTTTTTACAACACTCTAGCGATAATATATTGCACTTCGTTGAGTTAACTGAAATGGATGATATATATTTTAAAAATATCGAAATTTACCGTCAAACCTTTTGTGTAATCAGATGCATTATGGAACAATATATTGATATCATGTGAGTTTAGATATGTAGCTGTATAAGAGTATAAAGATGAACATTTTTATTACCTTAGCAGGGTGGACTGTCCAGAAGTCGGGTCGGATTATCCAAAAATTGTTTTTGTAAGCTCTTCCTTTATTTTAAGAAGACTGCAGATTCATACGGAAGCTTTAATAGATAATGAAGAGGCTTCATCTTTATACATGGAATATTGTACCTATCATCATAAATGGAAGAATGTCCTTAATTCTTATTTGATGATGTCACCAGACTTAAAGAACTTTTTGATAAAATAGAAGAAGTAAAGTAACTTTTTCCATATATTTTAAAGCGAATGGAATTTTTGTTCATATTTTGTAAGCTTTGTGTTTAATATACTCCTGTTAACTTTTGAATAAGAAGACAAAGAGACATTCCAGTTAATTTATATTTGTGTTGCACACAGCCAAACTATGTTTATAAGTTTATGTTAAACATGTGTTACATATCTATATAAGTAGCTCTCTTCAGTTATTCAACAGAAAAATTATAATGAGTCAGAGTCTTTACTGCGCTTCTTAATGGTTTATCTTTATGTGATTTCATTCTTCATATTTGCAAAAACTGCGCTACGGTTAATCATTTTATATCAGCTACATTTAATAAGAACTTGACCATTGTCTTATTTTCCGAACGGTAAACACGTTCCAGTCGACATCATTTGTTTATGAAATTCGCCCACCGTTTGAGCTTCCGAATATTGGAAATTATGCTCGCATATTTCTGCACGTTCTTCAATCTAGTCAATCATACCAAGAATTTCGCGTTGTATTATCACGTCTCCAGAGCGCGAAGATCGTGCGGGTCAGCAACTGGCGGATATCTATATATGGGCACCCAACTGCTGGTACTGCAGTGTGTTTTGTGGTGTCGTCGGTGCTATGAGAGAGTTTTTGGTGGTTTTAAGTGTGCTGTCTGTGGCGGTGGCCACCAAGTGTCCGTATTCGGCAATGGCACCCTTGTCCAGGTCCAAACGGAGTTCTTTTGACATTCGTCCAGGAGTTAGTGACGGAAGTTTGGATGCTTTGATTAAAGACTTTATGCCCAAGTACAATGGCAATAATGTTCACAATAGTTGGGCCGAGCCTTCTGGGTCGCATCAACCTTTGAGGTGTGGACTTCCGCCTCGCAACTGCTTGAATGATACTCGAAACCTGCACTATCGAAGCTTGGATGGATCCTGCAACAACCTCTTGTATCCAGAGTTTGGAATTGCCGTTTCACGCTATCGAAGGCTTTTGCCTCCCCGCCAAGTCGAACAGGCTCCGAATGCCCGTTTGATCTCCTTGTCGATGTACGGGGAGCAGACGAGGAACGATAGATTCCGCACCATGGCGGCCATGCAATGGGGCCAGTTTGTTGCTCACGACATCAGCCAATTGAGCACACAGGGAGCTCCTCAAGATTGCTGTGCCGAGCCACGTCATCCTCGCTGTCTGCCAATCAACCTGCCCCGTGGTGGACCCATCGTCTACCATACGGGGAAGACCTGTCTGCACTTTGCGCGCAGTGTGTCCGATGCGGATGCCGTATGCCCAAAGAGTGAGCAACCCCATCCCGAGAAGCTAACGGTGGCAACAGCTTACCTGGATCTCTCCTCCATCTATGGGAACAATCCCTCGCAAAACAGAAAGGTCCGATTGTTCAAGGGCGGACTTCTAAGGACCAGCTACGTGAACGGACAACACTGGCTTCCAGTGAGCCAAAATGAGAATGGCGAGTGTGGTGCCAAGAGCGAGTGCTACATCGTACCGGACACTCGGAATCGCTTCACGCCCACAATCGCGCTGCTGCAGACTCTGTTGGTCCGAGAGCACAATCGTCTGGCCGAAAACTTAGCGCTGATTAATCCCGATCATGGTGACGAGCGCATCTTCCAGGAGGCACGCAAGATCAACATTGCGCAGTTCCAGAAGATCACATACTATGACTGGCTTCCACTGTTCGTTGGTCGCACTTACACATACTTGAACGGTCTGATCTATCCAGTGGAGCCCACCGAGTACGTCAACGACTACGACGAGTCGGTTAATCCTGCTGCCTATGCAGAGTTTTCTGCTGCTGCCTTCCGATACGCTCACACTCAAATCCCCGGATGGTTCTCGTAGGCATTAGACTTTATTTCTGGAAGTATCTGTGATTAAGTAATATTATTTTTACAGATTGGTCGCCCCCAATCGGAGCGCTAATGACACCAAGCGCCTGAGCGACTACCTCGACCGACCAGAGACTATTCGTTTACTGGACACATCCGACAACTTTGATGCCTTGCTGAGAGGCTTGGCTACCCAGCTGCATAAACGATCGGATGGGAATATCGATCGGGAGATCAAGCACTACTTCAACCGCAAGGAGTTCGAGGAGTATGGATCGGATCTCAAGTCAATAGATATTCAGAGGGCACGAGACTTCGGATTGGCTTCTTACAACGATGTGCGAGAGTTTTGTGGACTGCGACGAGCTGTCGATTGGGCAGATTTCGCCCACGAAATTCCAGGAGAGGTAGATTATTGCGGTCAAGACTATTGAAAATCCAATCACTAAAATTACTTTGGTGTAGAAAATATCACTGTTGCGTCGATTGTACGCCACTCCGGATGACGTGGAACTAGGCGTAGGCGGTACCCTCGAGTACCATGTCCCAGATGCTCTATTCGGACCAACTTTATTGTGTGTAATCGGAAAACAGTTCCTTAACACGCGACGCGGCGATAGGTTCTTCTTTGAGCGGGAGAACGCAGGAGGTTTTTCGCGCGGTAAGTTGACATAATAGTATGGGAGTAGCACTTTGCAATTGGTTTTTTCACAGCTCAACTGGCTGAGATCCGGAAGGTGAGCCTGGCCAGCTTGTTCTGCAGCAATGCCAACTACCTTCATTTAATCCAGCCAAACGTATTTGTATTTCCCAATTCACAGTAAGCATATAAATATTTATATCTCAAGATATTATCGTATAATGATTTCCTTTTATAGTAATCTACTGCTCAACTGCAATTTTATTCCGCAAATCGATCTTAGCAAATGGCAGGATCTCAGGCCTCAGCTTGTTCACTAGTGCGCTCACTAGTAAATGTATCTGAAACTAATTGGACTGCTCAATTGGTTCTTTCAGAAGCAAACATTTTTGTTTAGTTGAATTTACATCCTTTTTTGCATTAACTAGTACAATGCAACAAGGATATGGGTTTTGTTTTAAAAAGATATAACGACATTTAAAATATTTAAATTCGATGTTTACGAATAAGTTTTGGAGTAATAAAAAGTATTTTATTAAAATGTTTACCACTTTAATTTTACGTAAAATCTTACATCTTAAATTGTACACTATTTTAATAAGATAGTCAACGCTTGCTTTTATTTAATGTTGCTTATGTTTTCAGACTTTATTACTTAGGCAGCAAAGTTCGCTTGTGTAGTTTCCATCTCCTCGGGCGTACTATCAAACAGAACTGCTACTGGCATTGCGATCTCAGTTTCAGTGGGTATCAAAGGCAACCTATGATCTTCTTTATCAAAAATATCTTTATCAGAGGGGGATGCCTCTGTCGTCTCTGTTGTGGTAGTTTCAGTGGTTGGTGATCCTAGTTCCTCATCGTTAGTGTTTTTTAATATATCATTCGGCACAACGGTTGTGAGTTCTCCAGACTCAGGTGGCACCGATGTTGCTGGGCTTTCGGTGCTCCATGTTGGCTCCAATGTAGTAAAACCTGAACTTATCTCATCATTGGATATGTTATATGTGGTCGCTTCTACCGAAAGTCCAGCGGATACTGATCCTAATTCCTCAATAGGAATTTCTGTAGTTTGTGCTTCACCTGCGTTTCCACTCTTCAAGGTCTCAATTTGAACTGTTGATGTATTAATCGCTTCAGGTGTCTCCTCGGTAATTGTTATTAATTTGTTAAGATCTGGCTTTGCCTCTGTTATTTTAATACTATTAGGCTGCATCACGTCTTCAAGAAAGTTACCTTGCAATGTAGTATTAGATATCTGCGAATTTGTTTGATCCATCTCCTCTTTCATTGACGATTGGTCTTTATCTAAGGAACTCAATGCAGATACATCTGCTGGTATTGGCTCTCTGTTTATAGCTATATTGTCATCAATTTGAACACTTTTTACAGCATTCGTGATTACGTTTTCCGATTGTTGGGCTCTGACATGGCTGATATTCAAATTCTTGCTCGTATTTGCATGGGTTAACATGGTTTTCTCGTCAAGATTGGTTTCCTCGGTTTTGGAAGCTGGCTGTCTATCTGAACTGCTTAAATTAGAAGTTGTATTTTTAATTACCTTTCGCTTAGGAGTTTGCTTTCGGCGTTGTATAGCGTTTGTTTTATGTTTTTGGGAATTGGTCACTGTT